>NC_051176.1:171081569-171361568 GCF_013339695.2 Rhipicephalus sanguineus
GTTTTCTAGCGCCGCAAGGGCAGAATGGTGGAGCCGCCTCCTCTTTCGAAGAAGCCGCACATCTGCAGGCACGCCTAAAGCCGCCAAGAAAATGGGACACATGTCCGAAACAGCACCACTAAAGACTTGCGTTTGTCAAAATTTACGCGTGTATGTCTAGGTAGTAACAAGTTGGAATTAAGTTAACGCGAATTTATCTTTTTCTTTAATGTGCAATGTAGTTACACCTTTATCTCTTACAGATAATAAGCTCATATTCCTCGATATGCCTATTTGAAAAGTTTCTGTTATCCCATCACTTTGTCAGAGGTCGCCTTGCATATGTTCGTGACATTCATCATTTTAGCACAGCATTTCAAATAAAAATGAACCCCTGTTTTTAATAAAAGACAAAGCAGGTACACCGTAACCTACATTATAAAGAAGTTAAAATAATCCCAACGATGCACTGCCTCAAGATACGCAATAATGCCAGTCAGAAATCGCATGGTGATCATTTTATACGTCTTGAAAATACTAAACAAAAAGATAAGCAAGCGAATATGATGCATGGAAATGCATGAGAAACATTCCGCGGATTTGTCTGATCTTCTGACTCATACGTATATATATAAAAGAATCGCATAATGGAGCATTTGCGGCGGGTAACGCGCAACGCGCACCGCTGTTCTGTTGGAATGGTAATAAAATGTTTACTAGTTCCGTTATTTCACATAATGATAATTATCAATGGGAGCAACACGTGCTTAAAACTGGACGCTGTAGCTTTATATTTCTATGATTCTATGGACGCTGTAGCTTTATATTTCAAGACGCGTTAGACAAATGCATAGCTATAGTGCCTCGCGGTAATCTGCCGTCGTCGGTGCCTCGCATGCAAAACGAAAAAAAAAGTAATAAGATTACATTGCTAATAGTAGACGCTTCACGTGCCGTTGACGATATGTGTGGCTGACTGTAGAGGCTGCGCAACGTAAGCGTACCGTACGCTTCTACACATATGAGAACTTAATTATCAAGTCCCTTTGTGACGCACCACATGGGACCAGGTGCACTGCTCGACACCGTTAGATTGATTTATATATTTGTCCAGCCTTACATCGGCTGCATAGAGTGATGAGGATTTGTCAGCAGAGCTCATCAATCTAACGCCGTTGTTATCGAAAGCAGAGCAAAATAACGCGACGTGGTGAAAAGTATTCGTCTCTGATCGAGTGACAAGTTGAACACTGGTCAATTTTACTTTGAAGTTCAACATTTAGGTTTCGAGCTAACAAGCGCGAGTGCGTTTGGGCATTATGTTGAGGAATAAGTCATGTAGTGTAGCTACAAACGCGATGACGGCCTTTGGTCAAATAAGGAAAACAGCAATGACCGTCAACCACAGACGTAAGGGAAACTTCCGGCTAAGGGATAACATCGAGTTTTGCTCTGAACTGACTGAAGTTAAGCTATTAATCGGATGCTGACTAGACATGCGATGGCCGTAATGATGAGCGCATGCATTGACATCAATATGGAAGTTGGAGTTCTTCGGCGTTGTGAAGAATTATTCGATCGGAGAATATCGTTAAAATATTTTTATAACCTTGAGAAATCGCAAGATTTGAACACTCTGGAGATCAATGTATTTGCCACCAGGAAGTACATAACAGATAAGAAAGTGCAATCACGCGAATTTATGTTTAATGTGGCTTTACAATGGTCCATTGTGCCGCGGTATAGAATTGACTGAAATAGTTCGCAAATGGCACGTTGATTGTAACCGACCATATACATTACACCATCTATTAATAATAAACTTTAGTGAAAATGAATTAAATCATTCTTTCTCCTATCGGAAAGGTTTTGGCTGCTTTATAGCGAGACCAAAAAAATATTAATTTCGTCACATGAATTGTGCGAAATAGAGTTCTCGCGGACTGTACAACTTAATGGAAAATTTCAGATACGTGTTTCAGGGGCGCGAAAGCTCTAACTGATTACATGAAACGCTGTATTGCGAAGTGATCTTAAGATCTGGCGTTCTTGTAGCTTGTTACACGTCCATTTGTCTAAGAATGACGTCGCATTTGCAGTTCTGCTCCAATCAATAACCCCAGCACTAAAGTTATATGCGAAAACTAGAAGCAGCGCGAAAAAAACGACGACAAAAATAGGAACACACACAACAGGACTGGCGCTGTCTAGACTAGCACTGCTCCTAGTTTTCGCATCATGAACCGACTCGCCCAAACCTACAAGTTGTTGCTAATAAAGTTATATGTTTGCTGTGCCTCAGTTTTCCCGAATCCAGCCGAATATTTCTGATGTGCACATTAAGTATGTGAATAAGAAAGGGTACAATTGCGGAGTTGGTTAGAATGCGGAATTTAAATGTCGAAATTTTTCACCTGTTTCGCAAGAAACTTCAGAACCTTTAGCGATCGGGCCGCCGAGAATCCTCCGCCGCATTGTCATGAGCACCTTTCAAGCCTTATGATGACCTGTTATGATGAAGCACTTATATGCTCAATGTAGAGTGGTACGACATGAGTGCTTTTCAAGTGTACCAAGCGTTTACGGTTTCTGCTCGAAGCTCAAGAAAATGTCCGCCTTTGCATGCATTAGACGCAAAGCATTTGGTTCAGCAACATCAATAAATGGGAATAAATGCGAGTACCTAGCAGAAATTTAATTGTGATCCTGATACTATAGCGCGCTAGGCTCTATTAAAATATCGATGATTTTGAACTGTCCACCGAACTGTCCACCGCTTTAGCACGGTCGTGAATATAAATACATGATTGATCTGATCGAGCCGCATGACAGAGGGAGGACATCAGATATAATGAAAACATTTGAAATATAGAATCGAATATCGTCATACTTGATTCGGTCTTCGGGAATAGCCCATATGCGTTAATACGAATATTTCAAAATATCATCTATGTCCAAATAAACACAAAATTAGCGTAAAAGTCGCTTGCAGAGCCAGAATTCGATATTCCGCACACTCTGAAGAGTTTTAATATTTGTACTTGATGCTCAGTTTATGGTTTTCATGTTAATTTGTTTAATGTTAGGGTGCCAACGATATTTTGTGTTAACAACGAAAACGGTTCAATTCAAATTCGATTCGCTTCTTGGACGCATTTGCGCTGCCCTAGTCACCAGACACACGTGCGTTCCCCCGAAAAAAAAAAAAAGTGGTAAAATGGGGTCTTGCGGTCTTGCTTTGGAGAGAGAGCGCACGCAGCATTCATCACATCCCTCTCCTAGAAGGAATGACAAGTCCTGAAAGGACGAACGGAATGTGCCGAGGGCGGCGGGGCGTACAAGCGGAGCGCCGGACCTCAGACCTCTCGCGGTTTTTTTCTCTTTGTCACCGCGCTGGGGAGGGAAGCGAGCTCCGTGGCGTGCGGGAGTTCCCTTCCCGCGAAATCGTAGCTCTTTCGAGCGAGGACGTGCTGAACGCAGAGGCGGGCATTGGGCAAGCACTCAGAAGCATTTCGTTTGCCTTGATCCTAGAGGCGCGCGGCCGTCTCCCGCTGCCGAGGATTTGACGCGAACTCGTAAGTGACATTCTATTTCCTCGGTGTATCGTATGGTGACTTTTGTCTAGCGACAAAATCAAATTTGATTTGCGCAATTGATGCGTCAATCTGGTCGTCTCTTCTAGCGGGCAGATCAGAAATGTGCGAACGGTGGTTATATTTGTCCGTGGACCCAAGACATCGTTGACGGGCAAATATGTAAGATTTTCTTGTTTTTTATTTGTGGCATCTTATTGTAAGACCGTAACCTATTTTGCCGTTTTCTCTAAGGAACACTGCAACAAGGACGATGTGGATAGCGTGCTGCGCTGGTCTCGCCAACTCAAAAGAATTCTGGTACGACGCATGCTTGGTTACAAAAGTTCCACGCAATCTCTTTTCACGTTGAATTTGGTCGCAAGTGTGCTGTAAATGCCGACTGTACAATAGTGACTGGCCCGCGGATGCTTTGAAGGTAAGATTGTGTTCTTAATATTGTCACGTGGTCGCGACGTCGACGAAGACAGCAGCCGGCCTTTGCAGGGTAAAACTGTTTATTTGGCCGAACTTGTGGCCGGAAAATAAGAACTAGCACTACAGCAATACACGCTGTACAATGATAGCGGCGAACAGGGCGTCGTCCGTCGATCAACTGACAAGCGATCAAGCGCGTCGGCTTTTATAGAGGCGTTATCGAACTTTCCAGCAATATCGCTGGTGGCGGCGTTATCTCTAGACAAAACTGGAACATTCGCGTTCGGGGCGCAATCTTAACAAACCGATCTACTACAATCGCGACGCTTCTAGAACACTACTTCACGGACAGCGTCGATCGTTGATAACCGTCCCTGCCGGTCAAACCCGAATACATCAAAACAAGACAAGAAGTGGGCGTGGCATTGCCCCCCTCTGAAAAAGCATCGTCCCGATGCTTATGAAAGAACATAGAAGAGAAAAAACAAAACAAAACAAGTGCATACACAAATAAATTACAATAACGAAGGAAAAAAATAGAGTCCCCAAGCTCGCTAACGCGCAAAATACGGCTTAAGGCGCACGACATGGACGACTTCAGGTCGCGCACGGCGCCGCTGAGAGTTCGTAATGCCGTCAGGGACAACCTCATAGTCGAGTGCGCCGAGGCGTCGAAGTACCCTGTACGGTCCGAAGTATCGTCGAAGAAGCTTCTCACTAAGTCCTCGTCGGCGTATTGGCGTCCATACCCATACACGGTCACCGGGTTGGTATTCCATGTGGCGTCGTCGAAGGTTGTAGCGGCGGCTGTCAGTCGTCTGCTGGTTCTTGATCCGTAGGCGGGCGAGCTGTCGTGCTTCTTCGGCGCGCTGTAGGTAGGTGGTCACGTCGATGTTTTCCTCGTCGGTCACGTTTGGTAGCATGGCGTCGAGCGTCGTTGCCGGGCTCCGTCCGTAGACCAACTTGTATGGCGTCATCTGCGTCGTTTCCTGTACGGCCGTGTTGTACGCGAAGGTCACGTACGGAAGGATGGCATCCCACGTCTTGTGTTCGACGTCGACGTACATGGCCAGCATGTCGGCGATGGTCTTATTTAGACGCTCGGTGAGGCCGTTGGTCTGTGGATGGTACGCGGTGGTCCGGCGGTGGCTTGTGTGGCTGTATTCCAAGATCGCCTGAGTTAGGTCAGCCGTAAACGCCGTACCTCTGTCGGTGATGAGAACCTCTGGGGCGCCGTGCCGAAGGACGATGCTCTCAACGAAGAACTTGGCTACCTCAGCGGCACTGCCTTTGGGCAGGGCTTTTGTTTCGGCGTAGCGGGTGAGGTAGTCGGTGGCCACGACGATCCATTTATTTCCGCAAGTCGACGTTGGGAACGGCCCCAGGAGGTCCATCCCGATCTGCTGGAATGGTCGCCGAGGAGGCTCGATCGGCTGAAGGAAGCCGGCTGGTCTTGTGGGTGGTGTCTTTCGTCGCTGACAGTCTCGGCACGTCCTTACGTAGCGAGTGACGTCGGCGGCAAGGCGCGGCCAGTAGTACTTTTCCTGTACTCGTGCGAGCGTGCGGGAAACTCCGAGGTGTCCAGCCGTCGGGTCGTCGTGCAGGGCATGCAGAATTTCTGGTCGCAGTCCCGAAGGTACAACGACAAGGTAGCTGGCTCGGGCAGGAGAGAAGTTCTTCTTTACGAGGACGTTGTTTTTCAAGGAAAATGATGCCAACCCTCGCCTGAATACTTCTGGGACAACGATGGTCCTGCCCTCCAGGTATTCAACTAGACTCTTCAGCTCCGGGTCGGCTCGCTGTTGTTCGGCGAAGTCGTCGGTACTTATGGCTCCCAAGAAGCTGTCATCATCGTGGTCGTCGGGCGGTGGTGGGTCGACGGGGGCACGAGACAAGCAGTCGGCGTCGGAGTGTTTCTTTCCGGACTTGTAAACGACAGTAATGTCGAATTCTTGAAGTCGTAGGCTCCACCGTGCGAGCCGACCTGAAGGGTCCTTCAAGTTAGCTAGCCAACACAATGCGTGATGGTCGCTCACAACTTTGAAGGGCCTGCCGTAGAGGTAGGGGCGAAACTTGGATGTAGCCCAGATGATCGCTAGGCACTCCTTTTCCGTTGTGGAATAGTTCGCTTCTGCCTTTGATAGCGACCGGCTAGCATAACTGATGACCCTTTCCTGCCCGGCAGTCTTCTGCACAAGGACGGCGCCGAGTCCTACGCTGCTTGCGTCGGTGTGGATTTCCGTATCGGCGTATTCATCGAAATGCGCTAGTATCGGAGGCATCTGAAGGCGTCGTTTCAGTTCTTCAAATGCTTCGATTTGCGCCGTTTCCCACTTGAAAGGCACGTCGGTCTTCGTGAGGTGAGTTAGTGGCTCGGCGATTCGTGAAAATTCCTTGACGAAGCGCCTGTAGTAGGCGCACAAGCCGAGAAAACGGCGCACGGATTTGGTGTCGCTGGGTGGCGGGAAGGCAGCGATGGCAGCTGTTTTCCGCGGGTCTGGGCGAACACCATCCCTGCTGATAACGTGACCCAAAAACAAGAGCTCCTCGTACGCGAAGCGGCACTTTTCAGGCTTCAAAGTGAGGCCGGAGGTCTTGATTGTTTCAAGTACAGCTTCAAGGCGCCGGAGGTGTTCGTCGAAGCTTGAGGCAAACACAACAACGTCGTCCAAGTACACGAGGCACGTCTGCCACTTCAAGCCAGCTAGCACTGTGTCCATAACACGTTGGAATGTCGCAGGTGCCGAACAAAGACCGAAGGGCATGACCTTGAACTCGAAGAGGCCTTCTGGTGTTATAAAGGCCGTCTTTTCTCGGTCTCTCTCGTCGACTTCGATTTGCCAGTAGCCGGTCTTGAGGTCCATCGACGAAAAGTACTTCGCGTTGTGGAGTCGATCCAGGGCGTCGTCTATCCGTGGTAGGGGGTACACGTCCTTCTTCGTGATTTTGTTCAGGCGACGATAATCGACGCAGAAACGTAGGGTTCCATCCTTCTTCCTCACTAACACTACGGGAGACGCCCACGGACTCTTGGACGGCTGGATGATGTCGTCGCGTAGCATTTCGTCGACTTGCTTCTTAACGGCGTCCCTTTCTCGCGTCGAAACCCGGTAGGGACTCTGACGGAGTGGTCGAGCATTTTCTTCCGTTATGATACGGTGTTTAGCAAGGGGCGTTTGCCGGACCCGTGATGACGACGAGAAACAGTCCTTGTATTTCTTCAGGAGGCATCGCAGCTGTTGGTGTTGGCGGGCGGGAAGGCTTGGATTTACGTTGAAGGATGGCTCAGGCATTGCGGTTGTCGTTGTAGCTTCGTCAGAATCTGAAAAGGCAAACGCATCGCTGACAGCCAATATTTCTTCGATGTACGCAATCGTTGTGCCCCTGCTCAGGTGTCTGTATTCTTGGCTGAAATTCGTTAGCATCACGCTTCCTTTCCCTTCATACAGCCGAGCAATGCCTCTTGCGACGCAAATGTCACGGTCTAGCAGCAAACCCTGATCGCTCTCGATGACACCTTCGATGCATTCAGCCGTTTCGGTGCCGACGGGAATTATGATGCTGGATCTAGGAGGAATGGTGACTTGATCCTCGAGCACGTTCAGGGCATGTTGAGATGGGTTCGTATCCGGCGGTGTCGCTTTCTCCGACGATAGGGTTATCGACTTGGTTCTTAAGTCGATGACGGCGCCGTGGTCACTTAGAAAGTCCATTCCAAGTATCACATCCCTGGAGCAGTTTTGTAGGATTACAAATTTCGCAGGATAAGTCCGGTTGTTGATAGTGACTCTCGCCGTGCAGACACCAATCGGCGTTATTAGATGGCCTCCAGCGGTCCGGATCTCGGGGCCTTCCCAAGCAGTCCTAACTTTCTTCAACTTTGCTGCGAACGGCCCACTGATGACGGAATAGTCGGCTCCGGTATCGACGAGAGCGGTGACGTTGTGGCCGTCGATCAGAACGTCGAGGTCGCTAGTCCGCCGTCTTGCGTTGCGGTTACGTCGCAGCGTCGGGTCACGGCTATGTCGGTTTGCACCGCTGCTTCCGCGTTGCGTTGTCAGGTCTGCTTCCGGTCGCAAAGTTCCGTCTTCAGGACGTCGACGTCGTTCGGCGTGCGCCGGGGGCTCGGAACTTCGTCGCGGTGTCGTCGTCGACGGCGGAGGATCTTCAGCATTTCGTCGTTCAGCAACCGCACCTCCACCGGTTGCTGCCCTTAGTTTTCCGGATATGGGCTAGGCGACCGGCCACGGTTTGGGCCAGTGTACTGCCGGCGGTGCGGTGACATGTAGCGGCCGGGCGAGGGTGAGCGGGAAGGTCGTCGTTCCTGCCACTGTGTGCCTGTGAGGTAGTCGTCGATGTCGCGAGGCCGTTCGCCTGGTTGCGGGCGCGGCGCGTTGACGGCGAATCCGCGTAGCCCCATCTGACGGTACTGGCAGCGGCGGTACGTGTGGCCGGCCTCCCCGCAGTGGTAGCAGAGCGGGCGGTTGTCAGGGGCGCGCCAGACATCGGTCTTCCTCGGGGTGTAGCGCTGGCCGACAGGTGGGCGGTAGGGCGTCGGTGGCGGCGGCGGCGTCTGGCCGACAGGTGGACGGTAGGGCGTCGGTCGCGGCAGCGGCGCCTGGCGACGGTACTGCGGCGGTGTGTCGTCTTGGCGTGGATGTGGAGGAGGAGCATGACGGCGGGCTGCAGCAGCATAGCTCATAGCTTGCGGCTGCGGCTCTACTAGCTGAGGCGCGCCGAGTGAATGCTGGATCTCCTGGCGCACGACGTCGGCGATGGAATCTACTTGAGGTTGCGACGAAGGTAGAAGTTTTCGCAGCTCCTCTTGCACGATTGCTCGAATCGTCTCACGCAGGTCGGCGGATCCTAGCGCTTGAACGTCGGCGTAGCTTGTGGTCGAGAATCTGCGGTCGTATTGCCGTGTTCGCATCTCAAGCGTTTTCTCGATTGTTGTTGCTTCGGAGACAAATTCTTGGACGGTATTCGGCGGATTCCTCATAAGGCCAGCGAAGAGCTGTTCCTTTACTCCTCGCATGAGGAAACGAACCTTCTTTTCTTCAGGCATGTTGGGGTCAGCATGGCGGAACAGCCGGGTCATTTCTTCCGCGAAGATGGTCACGTTTTCGTTCGGGAGCTGAACCCGTGTCTCCAGCAAGGTTGCGGCCCTTTCCTTTCGGACGACGCTCGTGAACGTCTCCAGAAAAGCACTGCGAAAGAGATCCCAGGTTCGAAGCGTGGACTCCCGGTTCTCGAGCCATGTCCTTGCTGCTTCTTCCAGGTAGAAGTACACGTGGCGCAGCTTGTCGTCGGCGTTCCAGTTGTTAAATGTTGAGACCCTTTCGAAGGTCTCGAGCCAGGTTTCCGGGTCTTCGAATGACGACCCGCGGAAAGTTGGCGGCTCCTTGGGCTGCCGGAGAAGTATCGGCGCAGGCTGCACGGGGTCGGTCATCGTCGCTGCGGTCGGTGTTGGGACCTGGGGCTGCCTGGTGTTTTCGGGAAGGAGCCCGTACTCTGGCTGCAGTCCCTTCTGCCTGCGGCTTGTTCGACGATCCGGGTTTTCTTTGCCGTCGTCCTCCTCGCGGCTTGGGCTTGGGTCAGCGCTTCGCGGTGGCGTCCGGATCATGAAGCAGCACCTCCACCAGATGTCACGTGGTCGCGACGTCGACGAAGACAGCAGCCGGCCTTTGCAGGGTAAAACTGTTTATTTGGCCGAACTTGTGGCCGGAAAATAAGAACTAGCACTACAGCAATACACGCTGTACAATGATAGCGGCGAACAGGGCGTCGTCCGTCGATCAACTGACAAGCGATCAAGCGCGTCGGCTTTTATAGAGGCGTTATCGAACTTTCCAGCAATATCGCTGGTGGCGGCGTTATCTCTAGACAAAACTGGAACATTCGCGTTCGGGGCGCAATCTTAACAAACCGATCTACTACAATCGCGACGCTTCTAGAACACTACTTCACGGACAGCGTCGATCGTTGATAACCGTCCCTGCCGGTCAAACCCGAATACATCAAAACAAGACAAGAAGTGGGCGTGGCAATATTCTATTTATTGTTCCATTTGTTTTGCAGTGACATTACGAGCCAACAATGAAAACCTCAATCTATCCTGTCTCCACATATTATCAAGTTTGTGCACTGTGGAGCTTGAAGCACTTCTCAAAATTTCAGCACACAAGCATTTATTGTAAGTGCAGTGTTTTTCTTATTTGTGCAGTGACAAAATAATTTTGTTTAGTTGTGTGAATAGAGTTTCTAGACGCGACATGACTGTGCAACTGGTGAAGTAAATAGTCTACCTTTCTCAGAGTATTATTCATTGTTCTTTCTTTCAGTCTTTTCTGACAGATGAACAATGCAAGTCTCACATCTTGATGACGGTGGCGATTTACCCTCTCACATCTCGACGGTAAAACGTCGCATCTGCGTACGTGTTCAGGGCCAAGAGCACGAGAACCGGCCGAAAGAAGGGAGCCGATCCAACAAGAATGCCGTCCGTTTTATATATATGTCAGCGCTATCATGCAGCGATCACATGGACTGTACGGTTGCGTTGCACCAGGGCTAATGCAAACGCTCCGTGCGAACAATGTTGCATGTAAAATTAGTGCATCTATACAATTGCAAAATAAACATATAAAGAGAGAAAACTTATATTCACGTCTTTCTGTTATTGTGTGTTACATATTAACACGTTAGTACAGACCGTTAGAGGCGTTTAATTCCGTCTTACATGTGCACTCTGCCCGTAATTAATTCAGATAGAGTTAAACGCCTCTATAAACTGCCCGTTCACATTAAATACGACACGCATCAACACACCAGAAAAACAATTGATGCGTTTTGTTAGAACACGCACAAAAAATAAGAAAAAAAAAAACAGAGCAATACTAGCGAGCAACGTCCGCAACCGACCCACGGCTGTCGGTAAATCGACGCTTATGTGATGTCAGGCCTTGGTCAACCCGCGAGCGGCATGCACTCGGCATCGTCGGCCACGGTGGACGGGCCTACATCGGGTGCCGACGCAGGCCCACATGAGGCCAATGTCAATCCCCAAGACCAGCCCTACATTGGTTGCCAAGGTTGGGCCAACGACAGTGCAGTTGGCCAGCGACATCAGGCCGACATTTTGCCAAGGATAAAATGTTGCTTGGGTTCTGTTTATCCATAGAGCTTAAAGGGGTAGAGCTTCTGTATTTATGGTTAGTGGAAAATGTGGGACATACTAGAGGTTGTAGCATCAACTTACAAAGCTTCTGTTGGACCAATGCATATCGGTGACAAAAATTTTACATGCTGCACTTACCGTGGTCAATTCTTTGAGCATAATGTGCATGCACAACGGCAGAATACAGAAAACGTGGCCACCATGACCAAAGTTACTATAATTCAGGTTGTCACCTTGCTTCCATGCAATTTCAATGCAAACCCCGTTTGTTTTTGTGGCACCCAACACATTTTGATTCTACGTTCATTGGACTAGGAGCAGCGACTAGGAGCATTGGAGCAGTGACTTGCTTCAGTGAAACTAGCAGTCGTCATACCACTCTGGGCAACACCTGAAATTTGCACCAATTACTGTGGTATATTCAACCTGCATTTCTTTTGCCCTATGACCACTGCAAAGAGGACGTTGTTCCCAAAGCAAGAAACCATAAAATGTGGTCTCTCAGGTCCAACAAAATTGTTAGGTCACTGAAGTTAGCTTTATTTTTATTTTTCTATTTGGGCATTTTTTGTGGCCCCTTATATATACAAAAAAAAATGCATCAGCAACTATGCTTTGCATAATAGGCTGAATTTCAGTATAATGAAGTAATCTGCCACTTTCAATGGCCTCATCATATTGAGGTTTAACTGTAAAACGAATGGTCTGTTATCTACCATTACTGTTTTTTGAAACCTGGATTTTATCATTTGCACTGTTCATTTGTATTTTACTCAAGAGATTTTGCATGGTCTGTAGGAGTTAATGTTGGTTTTATGTTTTTATCTCTAATGATTGGCACTCGAAATACCACCTGGCACCTGGTGCCTGTCAGTGTAATACTACCCTGCCTCAAGACAAGGCCAGAATATTTTTTGAAATCTTTTGAATATCTCCTCAAAAAGCATTTGATACCTATCCAAGCATGATGGATAAAGATTGGTTTCATCAACTGAGCATGATTTATCTGGCAGTCAGCAGTGCTACTTCAGAGGCAATTTATTTCTCAAATCAAATTTATGTACCTAGAGCAGCTGGTTATACCTTTTTTTTTACTGAATACTGCAAGCCTTGTACAGGTTCAAGTAGGGTGGATCAAAGTAGTATCACAGTACGGCAAAAGGCAATAAAGAATCATTTCCATTGATTACAGTGCAAGGAAAAAATGACAACTTTAATAAATCTGTTCTCACAAGTATGACGTTCATGAATTAGGATGATAGTGGCAAGTGTGCATACTGAAGATGACAGATAGGGTGAAGAGTTAATTGCTAGGTCCCAATTCCAAAACAAGAAAAGAAATTGCACCCGCCACGGTGATATAGTGGTTATGCTGCTCGACTGCTGTCAAGCAGTCAATCCCGGCCGCGGCGGCCACATTTTAGATGCAGGCGAAAATGCTTGAGGCCCGTGTACTTAGATTTACGTGCACGTTAAAGGGGCCCTGCAACACTTTTCCAAATAGCCATGGAATGGCTTCACTAAAGGAGCTTATTTCCTCACGAATCAACCACCGCAAGAATTTTTAGAATCCATCCAGTACGAGCGGAGTTACAAAGATTTGTCACATGCTGTAATTGCTTTCTCTCTTCTCATCCTGACAAAAGCACTGGAAGCTAAGCAGGGAGGGGTGCCACGGGCGAAGAAGGTACATCACACGCGCCTCGTGACCTTGAGCACTTGTTTTTTCTTCATCGCGCGGCATACTTTCAGTGCGATTGCGCACGCGCGTGGGCAAGTGACAGCCTCCCGCGGTGGCCGCAGTAACTACCAAAGCGCACCATGTTCCAATCAGCCCATGGCGTGGAACTTGTGTCAGTGACGCAGTGATTTTGAGTAAATAGCATCATTTGTCGTGAGAAGAGGAAGCAATTTTTAGCTGACTTTGAGAATTTATTGTAAATCCCAGGCCGCGTTCTGCGCTATAATGTTTGGCTTGCATGTTCTCGGAAGCCTCGACTACCGATCGGCAGTGTTTTCTGATTATGCTGAAAAAGTGTTGCAGGTCCCCTTTAAAAAACCCCAGATGGTCAAAATTTCTGGAGTCCTCCCCTATGGCATCCCTCATAATCATATCATGGTTTTGGGATGTTAAACCCCAACAATTATTATTATTAAAAGAAATTGCAAACGTAAAGTTTTCCTTCTTTATTTGAGACATGGAATGTCATTAGCCTACATTATTTCAGAGGGTGAGGCATACGGAGAAAGTACTGAATTTATTTATTAAGTAAACCTTACAGTCTTGTAATACTGTGTTTAGTAAATGGGTCCCAAACAATGAATCTATAATCAGGTTTTGGTCTATATTAATTATTGTATTGTATGCAAGTAATTGTACACTTGAGGTGAATTTTTAAGCTTATGCCTTAAAATATATAGCTTGTGGAATACAGAAGAGCAAATTTTATCTATATGCAAATTCCAAAATAAAGTATTAGTAAGTGTGAAACCTCGGTCATTCCATGCCATACGTCCCAGCCATCTCGGCGACGATCTCAAAATGTATTCGGAAAAAAAAAAATTGTTTCGTCAGATGGGAGCCTTCCGAATTTCGTCTGAGTATTGTTTGTCAAAAAATTTATTCTTAGAGTATTGTTTCTCATTTCAATACCAAATTTGGTTGACATATTAAGCAAAGGCATTTGTATAACGTGTTTGAAGCTCAGTAATATTACTGCAATATTAAGACAATATTAGAATCCAATCAACCAAAGGACCAAGCAGGATTTCGTACAGGCTACTTGACAACAGACCACATTCACACTATCAATCAGGTGATAGAGAAATGCGCGGAATATAACCAACCCCTATATATAGCTTTCATAGATTACAAGAAGGCATTTGATTCGGTCGAGATATCAGCAGTAATGCAGGCACTATGGATTCAGGGCGTCAACAAACCATATATAAACATACCGAAAAAAATCTACAGCAGCTCCATAGCCACCATAGTCCTTCCATAAAGAAAGCGACAAAATCCCAATAAAGAAGGGTGTAAGGCAGGGAGACATGATCTCTCCAACGCTATTCGCCGCATGCTTACAGGAGGTTTTCAGGGCCCTAGATTGGGAAGAGTTAGGGATATGAGTTAATGGAGCATACCTTAGTAACCTGCGATTCGCTGATGACATTGAATTAATGAGTAACTCAGGGGACGAATTGCAACTCATGATTACTGAATTGGACAAGGAAAGCAGAATGGTAGGTCTGAAAAAAATATGCAGAAAACTAAGGTAATGTGCAACAGTCTCAGAAGAGAACAGCGCTTTGTGATAGGTAGCGAGGCACTGGAATTTGTAAAGGAATACATCTACTTAGGCCAGGTAGCAACTGCGGAGCCTAACCATGAGACTGAAGTAACTAGGAGAATAAGGATGGGATGGAGCACATTCAGCAAGCACTCTCAAATCATGAATGGTAGTTCTCCACTATCACTCAAGAGGAAGGTATATAACTGCTGCATCTCAGTGGTACTTACCTACGGAGCAGAAACCTGGTGGCTTACAAAGAGGGTTCAACTTAAAGTGAGGACGATGCAGCGAGCAATGGAAAGGAAAGTGATAGGTGTAACCTTAAGGGACAAGAAGAGAGCAGAGTGGGTCAGGGAACGAACGGGTGTTCAGGACATCTTAGTCGAAATCAAGAAGGAGAAATGGACATGGACAGGGCATGTAGCGCGTAGGCAAGATAACCGCTGGTCATTAAGAGTAACTGACTAGATTCCAAGAGAAGGCAAACGCGCGAGGGGGAGACAGAAAGTTAGATGGGCAGATGAGATTAAGAAGTTTGCGGGTATTTGCGGGTTGATTGGCGGAACATGGGAGAGGTGTTTGGTCTGCAGTGGGCGTAGTCAGGCTGATGATGATGACGATGAATATTACTGCAATTTTTCTGCCATATACTCAGTGAGAAACTTCAAAAATAATTTTTGAAGTTCCCCATTGACGGTTATCTTGCCATTTGGTCATATGGCAGCTTTCTAATTGAAGTTTCCCACTGCCATCAACAGGGAACTTTAAAAATCATTTCTCTCCTCAAAACAAACAAACAAACAAAAAACCGTAGTGATAAAACTTGCCAGGTAAGAACTATTTATTTGCTTTCAATTGAGGTATAAAGCCAATGTTTAATTTAGCACCACATGGTGTAAATTGCGTCTCCATGTGGACCAAGATGATGATTTTCTCAAATTCATGATTTTTTATCATAAAGTTCAGAAACTTCAGTAGTCTGAACATGTTTTGAATGCAAAATATACCTTCCATGGAGCAATTATTCGTTCCTCAGATATTCACACTTAGTGCAATATTACAATGAAAAAAAAAAAAAGCAAACCTAGAACATTTTGGCAAAATTTCTGGAGATGTATATCACAGAAAAACTGCAGTAATATTGTTAATCTCCCGGCGGCCAAACTGGCATTTCTTGGAATTCAGTTGAAGTCCGGCTGTTCTGAAGACTGCGAGAATTGCAGCGAGACGCGTCAGGTGGCTGTCGAAGGTGGAAGAAAAGACAATCACATCGTCAAGGTAACAAAGACAAGTAGACCACTTGTAACCTCGCAACAGAGAGTCCATCATCCGTTCGAATGTCGCAGGAGCATTGCATAGGCCAAAGGGCATGACCTTGAACTGGTATAAGCCATCAGGTGTTACGAAGGCAGTCTTCTCGCGGTCCATTGCATCGACAGAAATCTGCCAGTAGCCGGACAGAAGATCAATAGACGAGAAGTATGTAGCTCCATGCAGACAGTCCAACGCGTCATCGATGCGTGGTAGCGGGTATACGTCTTTGCGGGTGATCTTGTTTAAGTGGCGATAGTCAACGCAGAAGCGCCAGCTACCATCTTTTTTCTTTACAAGGACGACAGGGGAGGCCCAAGGACTGTCTGACGGTTCGATGACACCTTTGCTAAGCATTTTCTCGACTTCCGTTTGGATCACTCTGCGCTCAGTGTGGGAGACACGATAGGGGCGCCGACGAATAGGACTTGCGTCACCGGTGTTTATACGGTGCTGAACGACGGACGTTTGCCCTAGAGGTCTGTCGTCAAGATCAAAAATGTCACTGTACGACGCGAGGAGGCGACGGATGTCATTGGCCTGTGCAGGGTTGAGGTCCGGGGCAATCATCTTCGAGAAATCAGCCGGCAAAGAAGATGAGCTGTGAGTCGCAGTAGGCGCAAGTAAATCAGTCTCGGCGCTGAGAGCTGCAATTTCAAATTCGTCAGCATTAGATATGTTGGCCAAGAACATGCCACGAGGAAGTACTTGAGGGCACAAGCTGAAATTTAGAAGTGGTAGCGAGGTACGGTTGTCGGTGACAGTGACGAGTGTATGCGGAACGGCAATGTTCCGGCTCAAAAGAATGTCAACGAGGGGATAGAGGACATATTCACCATCGGGAACCTGCGGCTCTGCTGTCAGAACGACGTAGGTGGCTGCCTGAGGTGAGAGACGCACGTCTTGAAGAGAGCACAGTCGCGGCGGGGTAGTGTTGGAAGCAGCGACGAGCTGAGGCAGTTCTAGCTGAAGGACGCCGGTAGCGCAATCGATGAGAGCAGAGTGATTTGACAAAAAGTCCAGTCCAAGGATAACGTCGTAAAGGCAGCGGTTAATCACGGCGAAGATGACTGAAGTAGGTTGGTCGACTACACTTAGGCGGGCAGTACACATACCAAGAACGATTGGCGTGCCGCCATCGGCCACACGGAGCACTTGTGTAGATGCTGGTGTGAGGACTTTCTTTAAACGTGTGCGTAGCCGTGAACTCATTACAGATAGGTTCGCTCCCGTGTCGACAAGTGCTTGAACAGGTACGCCGTCTACTTTAACGTCGATGACACTTCGTCTGGTGGGTACAGAGAGAGGATTTATTGCCGTAGTCGTCAATGCAGCACCACCTCCGGGGGCTGCATTTCTTAGTTTTCCGAAATGGTGCGGCCGAAAGCCACGGGGGACGATAGGCGTCGTGGCTGTGGCGAACGGGACGATGGGCGACGTGTTTGCGGCGAACGAGATTGGTGTCCACGTGGCGAAGGCGAGCGGCTGTACCAAGTGTTCCTAGCGGCATTGTCAGCGGCGTTGGACTCGGGAGCGGGTGAAAAATGGTGGGCATTACTGTCAAAACGGGTCATATTGGTCGTTGCACGAGGGGCCGAGGACCATGTGCTGCGGCAGTAGCGGGCAATATGTCCAGCGCGGTGGCAGGTGAAACATATTGGGCGGTCATCTGCAGTTTGCCACTCAGCCGGGTTGCGAGAACGTGGAGTGAATCGTCGGTTTGAGGAGGACGTGGCAGAAAGGCGTTCGCTGACTCTGGGCGTGGCGACAGAACACACAGAATGCACTCCGATATTTTCCAGCTCCTGACGAACGATGGCTTGAACGAGAGGAACGGTAACAGGGGTGGCATCGGCGCTGCGCGAATAGAATGCTGAGGGCGCCATCGCTTCCAGTTCACGACGAACAATTCGTGTCAGGTCTTCCGGCGGCGAAGGATGTTGCGGTGTTGACTGCTCTTCACACGTCGACGTGGCAGCGGTGTTTGGAAGTCTGGCGAACGGTTGCAGAATGCGGCGGCTTTTTGCTTGCTCGAACTGACGACACTCTTTGATGATCGCATCCACGGTCGAACAGCCCTTGCACATCAGGAGGTTGAATGCATCGTCGGCGATCCCCTTCAGCACATGCCCGACCTTTTCACTTTCCGTCATGTCACTGTCGGCCTTTCGGCAGAGAGCGAGCACGTCCTGAATATAGGAGAGGTACGATTCCGTGGAGGATTGAGCACGGCAGGCCAGTTCCTTTTTGGCGGCGATCTTACGGCCGGCGGGTTTGCCAAATACCTCTCGCAACTTTTCTTTGCATTGGTCCCAGCTAGTGAGTTCTTCTTCGTTGTTTTCGTACCACACCTTCGCAGTGCCCCTCAAGTAAAATAACACGTTGGCCAGCTGAAGTGTGGGATCCCATCTGTTCGGTACACTCACGCGTTCAAACATGGCCAACCAGTCTTCAACGTCGACGCCATCGGTCCCACAGAACGTACCGGGATCCTTAGGTGGTACAAAAACAAGTGGTGGTGATGGCGACGTTGATGGAGACAGCGACGTTGATGCAGGAGGCTCAACGTTAGCCATGGTTGGGAGGGCGATGCGACATCCGCTGCGGAGCTCCGTTGCCTGCTGCAGTACCCAGCACCTCCACCAATATGATACGGGGTTGTACGAGTATATAAAATATGTATTTACAGAGAAGAATCAGTAAAAGAGTCAAGATGGCTGACCGCCACACTCGCGCCCCAGTCAGGCTCTTCAGCCCTTCGTCTTCCTTCACTTCCTCTCCGTAACAATACTATGCAGCTTTGAACACCTTACAAAAACGCCTTTGCTTGATATGTAAACTAGGGGTGTGCGAATATTCGAAATTTCGAATATTTTTCGAATAGTGTTTGCTATTCGATTCGATTTGCACTGGAATTTTACTATTCGAACTTCCCAAAAACAAATACAGTCAACGTCCGAATGAAAGTGCCCCCTTCAGATTTTCAATATGCTTCACCTCATTACACTTTCGTATTGCGGTAAAGCTACCTTTCAAGCTCCGTTACGGTCGAACATAGCCAAGACAAAGTCAACATCGGATTAGAAGTGGTTCCTAGATTTTCAATATGCTTCACCTCATCACACCCCCGCATTGCGGCAAAGCTGCCTTTCAAGCTCTGCTACAGTCGCAAGTGTATTAACTCAAGAAAACGCTGGTTCCAACATGGAGATGAAAGATGTGGCAGAGGTGGGGGCTCAATTAAAGCTGTTTTGGACCTGAAATTTGGGCAGGAAGTTCAAAAAATCGGACGCTGAAGCTCTTTAGCATCCAAAATTTCAGATGTTCTTATATATCAACGTCTAAGAGGTAGATTTGTAACTCCGGACTGGAAGGGAGCACACCCTTGTCCGCCACATCAGTTGGGCTTCCACAGAAGTTGAAAGAGGAGAAGCTGAGGAAATGGCATCTTTGCCTATCACGTGTAAAGTGTTGTCTGCAACACTTTGGTTGCACCAGATCATGTACATAAATACAATTCACCCTCCACATTGAGCTTCAACCTAGTGAAAAGAAACACTTTCATGTTGCTATCTCATAAGAATATGCTTAGCAATCCTCTCCAATGTTTTTTCTGCAATTTCACTTCGAAGTATTCGAAAAATATTCTAGAAATATTCTAGAAATATTCGATTCGATTCGCACTCAAACTTCAACATTCGAATTCGCTTTGCACCCAAAATTTTGCTATTCGCGCAGCTCTAATGTAAACCAAATTTGGTATTGAAATGAGAAACGATACCCTCAGAATAAACTTTCTGACAAACAACACTCAGACAACATTCTGCGAAATTCAGAAGGCTTTCACGTAACCAAAAATTTCTTCCTCTCCGAAATATTCTACCAATTCATTGTTTTCAATGCAATAAATCAGCATGATTTTTTTCGAATACATTTGAGATCGTTGACGAAATGTCTGGGACGTTTGGTGTCGAATGACCCACCTAAGTATTTGTACCGAGTCCCTCCTAGTAGCGGTAATGAACCTAGCCTGTACAAAAGGAAAGCAGAGCTTTTTGGCAAGAGAAGCAAAGAAAGATGGTCTTATCAGTATTAAGCTTCATACCCATGTCTTACATCATTCAAAAATATTAGCAAGAGCAGAATTAAGATGGTTCCGATCATAAGTGATTTCTTAAAAGAGAATGCAACCTGCAAATAACCTGGTTTGTATGTAAGGATCAATTACACTAACTATTGGTAATACAACACAGTAAAAGCAGTAAATGAGAACTATTGCAGTCCTTGCACAATGTATGTCTTAAGGCGACACTCTAGTTGCTTGCCAGAAGTCAACTTGGCAATGCTGTGTGGTTGTGTACTATGTATGATCATGCCACTTTATGTATCAACTGTAGTGAAGAGGAATGTCCAGCGCTGCAGCCACATCGCCAGCCCTGCGCGAGGCACGAGCTGGAGCTGCCTAGGCCGTGTTCGTGCTGCCACGCTGCCCGCGCCCGTCCAGTTCCTGCTGCTACTGTTACGACGAGCACCGCTTGTAGCCCAGTGTTTTCATTATATTTTGGTGGAGGCTGCTGCGGTTTTCCCCGGCCCTGGAATTGCGTAGCCGAAAGCTCCCGTCCGTCATGCCTGACGACGCTGTCTCGACACCCCCACCGGCTTCCCCGCCCACGTGTCCCGGTGCCCAGCGTCTGCGAGAGCCAGAGATCTTCAGCGGCACCGATGAAAAAGACGTTGAGGATTGGCTTGAATCCTATGAACGCGCGAGTGCTAGCAACAAATGGGACGATCCCATGAAGCTCGGCATCGTGATGTTTTACTTAACGGATGTCGCCAAGCTATGGTACAAAAACCACGAGGCCGACATCCCCACTTGGACGACCTTTAAAACCAGCATCGCAGCTGTTTTCGGACGCCCTGGTGTGCGCAAACTTCGAGCAGAACAACGACTCCGAAGCCGGTCCCAGCAAACTGGCGAAACATTCACCAGCTACATCGAGGACATCCTCGACCTCTGCCGGCGTGTCAACCCAACCATGGCGGAAGCGGACAAGGTACGCCACATCATGAAGGGTATTTGCGACGATGCCTTCCAAATGCTGCTCTCGAAGAACCCTGCCACTGTCTCTGAACTTATCGAGCTTTGCCAGAGTTTCGACGAGCTCCGCAGACAGCGTCTTCTCACGCGGCGCCAGCACGTTTCGGACGAAACCATTTCGAGCGTCGCTACCGCTCCTGACCTTGAGTCACTGCTGTCCCAGATCAAGGATTTCGTACGTGCTGAGGTTGCTCGTCAGCTTTCTCTACTATCACCAGCCGGACCACCACCGTCGCCTTTGCCAGCAAACATTCGCCAGGTAATCCAAGAGCAAGTTTGCGCGGCCCTGCCTTCTGCCCGCGACACTCCGCCGTTGACGACCCCTGTTGTCTGTGCCGAGGTGAATGCGCCTCTCAGCTATGCTGAAGTTGCCGCACGGCCACCGCCTCAGACTTTTGCGTCATTACCCTCAGCCGTTCCAGTGCGACCAACTCCCCGCTTCGATCAGGCAAGGTACCCCCAGAGTAGTGGCCAATGGCGCACTCTCGACAACCGACCGATCTGTTTTGCGTGTGGCCTGCCTGGCCACGTCGCGCGATATTGCCGTCGGCGCGTACCTCCCTACCACCAGAGCTTCGATTCTGACCCGTATGTGTCACCGCGCCCACCGTTCTCAGCATCTCGGAACCCCGGCCAGATGTCTTCTTACACCGACCACCGCCCTCCTGTTAACCGCCGCTCGCCATCGCCTCGACGCCGCTCGCTATCGCCGATGCGTCGTCGTTCATCCACGCCGGAGCAGGAAAACTAATTGCCGCAGTTCCAGAGGCAGGAACTGCGTCACCCGCGAAACGACCAAGACCTCTCCTTTCACCGACGAATGTTATTGATGTATCTGTGGACGGCGTCGCTGCACTCGCCCTTGTCGACACTGGTGCCGCAGTTTCAGTGATGAGTGCCAAACTCTGCCGCTTGCTAAAAAAAGTTACGACGCCGCTATCGAACATATCTCTTCGTACCGCTAGCGCCGATCGCATCACGCCGGCCGCTGCATGTACTGCTCGCGTTGTGATTAATGGCCTGCTCTATGTCGTCGAATTATTAGTGCTGCATTCGTGCTCCCACGACCTCATTTTGGGCTGGGACTTTCTCTCCGCTAATAAGGCTGTCATCGACTGCTCTCGCGCTGAGGTGGCATTTGAAGTGCTTTGCGACGCCCCGTTATTTGACGCTCCTGAAACCGAGGACAAACTATTTGTTGCGGAAGACGTTTCAATACCGCCGCACTCTTTTGCCCTTGCCACGGTGTCCTGCAACAGCATCGCCGAGTCGAGCGCCCTTTTTACGCCATCTGCCATTTTCGCCTGTCGCAAATGCTCCCCGCTGCCTTTTGCCGTATTGGAAATTCGTCACGGCGTCAGCAGACTGCTCGTCTCGAACCTGCAGTCATGTCCTTTAACACTGCTTCGTGGCGAGTGCGTCGGGCGTGTCCACAGTGTCGACCCTTCTACCATCATTGACCTGCCAAACGGTTCTACCGCCGAACACGAAGTCGCCGGAGTGTCCTGTGATTCCTCGCAGCAGACTACTACGCCTGACGTACTGAGCAGCTCCATCGCCGACACGCTAACCGTTTCTCAACGCGCCCAGCTTCTACGCCTCCTCGACAAGTTCCGCTCTTCCTTCGACTGCCAGCATGCTTCCCTCGGCCGCACGTCAGCTGTAAGTCACCGCATCGACACGGGTACCAATGCGCCACTGCGACAAAGACCCTATCGTGTGTCCGCGACAGAGCGCCAGGTTATCGACGACCAAGTAGCTGACATGCTGAAGCGCGGCGTCATCCAGCCTTCGAATAGCCCCTGGGCATCTCCAGTTGTTCTTGTTAAGAAGAAGGATGGGTCAATTCGCTTCTGCGTTGATTACCGTCGTCTTAACAAGATAACTCGAAAAGACGTTTACCCCTTACCGAGAATTGACGACGCCCTTGACTGCCTCCAAGGCGCGGAGTTCTTCTCTTCTATCGACTTACGGAGCGGCTATTGGCAAGTCCCCATGGCACCTGACGACCAACCTAAAACGGCTTTCGTCACACCTGATGGTCTTTACGAATTCCGTGTCATGCCTTTTGGTCTTTGCAACGCGCCCGCAACATTCGAGCGGATGATGGACAATCTTTTGCGTGGTCTTAAGTGGAAAACGTGCCTCTGCTACTTAGATGACGTAGTTATATTTTCACCAGATTTTCCCACACATCTCAGCAGGCTAGAGGAAGTACTGCAGTGCCTAACTGACGCCGGCCTTCAGCTCAACCTGAAGAAATGCCGCTTTGGCGCAAGTCAGCTCACCATCCTCGGCCATGTTGTGTCCAAAGACGGCATTCTTCCCGACACCGCCAAGCTTCGGGCAGTCGCTGACTTTCCTCGACCTGCGTCTTTAAAAGAACTTCGCAGCTTCCTTGGCCTCTGTTCGTACTTTCGCCGCTTCATTCGTAATTTTGCGACCATCACCGCTCCCTTGAATCAACTCCTACGAAGCGATTCAAAAACTTACGTTTGGTCGCCCGCCTGTGACGATGCCTTCCAAGAGTTGCGCTGTCTGCTAATCTCACCGCCAATCCTGCGTCACTTCGACCCTTCCGCTCCGACTGAGGTACACACCGACGCTAGCGGTGTTGGACTCGGCGCCGTGCTCGCGCAGCGCAAATCGGGGTTCCAAGAATACGTCGTCGCATACGCAAGCCGTACCCTCACTAAAGCCGAGAAGAATTATTCTGTTACGGAGAAGGAATGTCTGGCCATAATTTGGGCTCTTGGCAAATTTAGACCCTATCTTTATGGCCGCCCCTTCGACGTAGTGACAGATCACCATGCTCTTTGCTGGCTATCTACGTTGAAGGACCCCTCCGGCCGTTTAGCTCGCTGGGCTTTGCGGTTGCAAGATTTCAACATGCGTGTCGTCTACAGGTCTGGCCGCCGCCACACCGATGCCGACGCCCTATCACGCTCGCCTGTGTCAACCGAAAGCGCTTCCTGCCTATCTGCCGTAGACGAAACACTTCCGTTCCCAGCAGGCTGCGACATGGCGTCTGAGCAACGCAAGGATGCCTGGATCAGCGCCCTTCTGCGATTCCTTTCCGAGGTCGACTTTTTCTTCAGCTTCTCGAGCATTGCGCCGTCAAGCTTCCCACTTCGAAATCCGCGATGGTCTCCTCTATCGCCGGAACTACACGTCTGACGGCCGCAAGTGGTTACTGGTCATACCTCGCCATCTTCGTGCAAAAATATGTTCAGCTTTCCACGCTGACCCACAGTGCGCACATGCGGGCGTCTTCAAAACATACGCCCGCCTTTCCTCCAGGTTCCATTGGCGAGGCATGTACACCTTTGTGCGCAAGTACATTCAGTCCTGCCCACAGTGCCAACGACGCAAAGCTGCTCATCAGCACGCCTCTGGTCCGCTCCAGCCAATCCCTTGCCCGGCCAGGCCCTTCGACCGCATTGGCATTGACCTGTATGGGCCCCTTCCGTGCACGGCTTCTGGAAACCGCTGGGTAGTTGTCGCTGTTGACCACCTGACGCGATACGCAGAAACAGCCGCTCTGCCTGCTGCCACGGCCCGCGACATATCATCTTTCCTCCTGCGGAACTTCATTCTCCGTCACGGCGCACCGCGCGAACTTCTGAGCGACAGGGGACGTGTGTTCCTTTCCGAAGTCGTGAACGCACTCCTTGCCGAATGTCGTATCGTTCATCGTACTACTACCGCCTACCATCCTCAAACTAACGGCTTGACGGAAAGATTCAACCGCACCCTTGGCGGCATGATCTCTAAGTATGTTGCCTCGGATCACTCTGACTGGGACCTAATTTTGCCCTTTGTGACGTACGCCTACAACACTGCTCCACAGGCGACTACAGGCTTTTCGCCATTTTTCCTCGTATATGGCCGAGAACCCTCGACCACACTCGATACCATTCTGCCGTACCGACCCGATGCCTCCGAATCTACACCCATCTCTGAAGTTGCCCGCCGCGCCGAGGAATGCCGTCAGCTCGCCCGGTCATTCACAACCGTCGACCAATGGAGACAAAAATCTCGGCGCGACGATGACCACCCGTATCCTCACTTTCTTCCGGACTCCCTTGTGTGGCTTTGGGTTCCAGCTGTCCCTACTGGTCTCTCCTCCAAGCTTGTTTCCAAGTATCAGGGACCCTACCGTGTTGTTGCGCAGACGTCACCTGTGAACTATATCGTCGAACCAGTCACACCATCTACGGACCAACGCTTTCGGGGTCGTGAAACTGTTCACGTACAGCGTCTGAAGCCCTATTACGATCCGCTCGTAATAAGTTCACCGTGAGTCGCCAGGATGGCTCCTTTCCGACGGGGGACGAATTGTAGTGAAGAGGAATGTCCAGCGCTGCAGCCACATCGCCAGCCCTGCGCGAGGCACGAGCTGGAGCTGCCTAGGCCGTGTTCGTGCTGCCACGCTGCCCGCGCCCGTCCAGTTCCTGCTGCTACTGTTACGACGAGCACCGCTTGTAGCCCAGTGTTTTCATTATACAACCATTATCATTTGAAGCAGCATGCTAGGCATATCTCCAGACAAACATTTCCAGCATCCATTAGAGGTTTTTCTCTAAAGAGAACTCATGAGAGAAATGGAACAACATTTAAAAACCCTGAAATTCAATTAATGTATCCAGTTACTTTTTTTTTATCATAAGTCACATCGAACCTCTCAGAGGAATATTTATGCACTCATTAATTACAGTGTTTTTTGTAGTAGGATAACACAACTAATAAGATAGTTAAAATAGATCAGTGCTGTACAAATATGTGCACACACCTGTATCTCAGTATTATATAAAATTATAGTAGAAATAAGCTGAGAAATGAGCAATCTTGATACCAGTGCTGGAAATAAGAAACGTGGTGTAGTGATATTACGCAGGCTAATGAGCTAAAAAATACACATGGTTCTGCCATAGGTGAAGTTAGACTGCAGTTCACATCCACCAACAGTGGTAATTTCTGACTGCATAAAATCTTGCGCCACTTCTAGCCACAAAGCGCTATGGATGGTCTAGTGTGCTATTAAAATGCGCTCGTGTTGTCGAGTCTTTCTGTGTCCTACGTCTTTTGCGCTGTTTCAATATGAACACAAACCAACTAGCCCAACTCTCCCTTTTGCTGTATTAAAATGCGCTGACCTCATCTGGCAGGGAGACCACGTGAACTTCATGACCTTTTAAATAACATATCTACGATTTAATCAACTTTTGTTTCAAATAATGCATTCAGTCAAGCTCTGTCCATAGCTATGTGCATTACCAATAGTGTGTCAATTCTAGCACGCTGTACAGTCAGGCCAGAAACTCGACACATTGCCTCAAGATGAGCTGTCGATTTGCTGATATGAAATTGAAGGATGTGCTACTGAAAACTGTTTCTTCCACTTACTACTCTGAGTGTAACAACGCTGCTGTCCACATACAATGTTTCAACACTCGTACCCCATAGTCAAAAAGACAAAAAGTTCTGGGCTCCAATATGAATACAATAGCATACACTGTATTTCAATGACAACAATTTACATAAATAGCATTTTCAAAGTCAGAATTTATACTATTGTTGAATTTGCTGTGTCAAAGTCCTCATGCCGTTATACGTAATTTACTTCTGCAAAGTGCTAATGCGAATGTGGAGACTAATAGTGTGGCTATTATCAGATGCGAGATGATGATTTATGCTTGAATTCTCTGAGCAGTTTCCCAGGGCACACTAAGACCTGCATAAAAGAAGACTGCACACAGTGGACATTCAAAATGTAACAATGAACATTTTCTGTCCAGCATACATATATTCACACACTAGCACCACATTCAACGCAAGAAAAATAATGAGGCAACACGAGAAAAATGAGGGGAAAAAATGCACAAATAAGAATATTACCTGGGCAATAAATTTGTAGAGAAAGTAATTTTCCTCCGATAAGACATGACTACTTACTTGCTAGTTCGAAAGAAGATAGCACAGCCATCAACGTGCTTCCTGTCACTCTCGGACATGGTCTTTGCTCGAGATTTCGGGGAGAAGATGCCATCATAACCATCTCGTTTTAGCTCTGGTAGAAAAAACTCATGAAACTGTTCCGTTTCTACCTCCTAGAGGGTAAAGATGAAAGGATAAAATGATTAATGAATTATCAGTAACAGAATTTTTTATAATAAAATGTTCCGCAAAGAAAGTGATCAGAGAGGGAGAGAAAGGCAGAAAGAGAAGAGAAAAAAGAGAAAAAATAATGAGGAGGATTGACAATAGAAATGAGCTGAGTAATGTGAATTAATACAGAAATTCTGAGGCAGCACGCAGACTGCAAGAAGCAATATTATATAATGCTCGAGTTCTAACTTTTCTTTTCTCATCACAAAATGCTTGCTATGCTAGTAACAGTAACCGCAATGTAGCACAGTATCATGTAGAGGACGTCAAGTAGTACTTATAGTCACGCGTTTGCTCAAGGGAGGAGGCTCCCATGCATAAATTGGCTGCTTAGTAGTGCTGATAACCAGACAAGGGGAGCCAGGCTCCCAAATTCTGGTGCATATGCCTCTAAGAAAGTAGGCTGGTATGGTGGATATGAATTCTCTGGAGCCACCTTAGAAAATTACCTGCAAAGAGATGATGTCAGCTGAATAGTGCCGAATCTCATCCATTATTCCTTTTCGGCGATACTCCCAATTAAGCGCCCAGGCTGGACAGTACCCATACACTTGTCTCGTGGCATACTTGTCACACAACACATTGTAGCACATCACTGTGAATGCAGCTAGAAAAAAGAAAAAAAACAACATTTCAAACACACAATAAAAAAAAATTTTTCAGCCAACACACCCAGAACCAGAGGTGGGCACATGCTCATTACATTTTAACGATTTGACATGTCAAGATGAGCCAGCAATGCAGCCTGTATTCTACTCAATGGACAAAATTCAACACTGTGTTCACTGAACGTGGCAGAGCATGTGCTGAAAATGTGCTGAAAGCAGGGTACATGTTTACACATGCTACCACTCTGTTCTTACTCTCCTATCCAGAGCACAAATTACTCCTGTTTTTCACAATCATCACTAGGTGAGCACAATATACACCACCACAGCCTTTGGCCTGTAACATGAAAAAAAGTCTCTGCCTTACGAAACTATCGATATATAAATCAAAGAAATGCATCTTGCTTTTCTTGTCATTTCAGGATTCTCAAATGTTCGAAACTACACCAGAACAACAACTTCAGCATTCTTGATGCAGTGCTAAAAGACAGAGACTAAGAAGGAACATTAACACAACTTCAGCCACAGGTGCAAATTGATAAAGCAGAAATTTCTCTTCTCTATTTTTTAGATGGGCTGGTGGTGCCTAGAATAAAATAAACGTGCCCATGACCGGCATTTTTGGAAGTGCATTCGCAGTGCAATAAAAGGCTCAATATCAAATGGCTGCCACCAGTGAGAGACTGATTTCCTCACATTTCTTTTCTCTAGGAGCTCAAGCAGGAGTGTATCAAGAGCTCAACAGGATGTGAGCACAGGCTTATGAATGATGTCAAAAGCAATCATTTTTGAGCAGTGGCCACAAAAAAGGAGAAACCCAAGGCACTATATTGGTGCAGATGGTGACACTTGGATATGATTTATAGGTACAGGAGGCTTCACACCTTCAAGCCATCTATGACTGCCGGTTTTGTTATAATTTACATCAGTAAATCTGACTGAAGTTTGGCACATGCTACAAATCCAAGATGTGTGGCCCAAGGTCGGTAACCAAGTGCATGCAAAAGTGAATTGTGCTAGGGGCTTTCCAGGCGCCCATGAGAAAACGACCATCTCCCGTGATGCTCTGCTTCATTTAGACCCAACCAAAGCTCCTTGTCAGAAACCATATTTCCTAATGTCAAACTAATGTGATTTTGATCCTGATATTAACCATTGTTGGACCACATTAACTTCAATTGTCCACATAACTGTGCCTGACCCGAATGGCAACCACAAGAGCAACTTAACTAGCAGCACTGCATGTCTGTCTTTGTCAAACTCGGGGTAAAGTGAATGCATCGAACATATATCTCTTGATAAAAACTCCTATTTTGTGATCTGCTTTATGAAGGTTTTAAAGTGAAAATTGTAGCTTAAAAGCCACGATAAGTTTTTACAGTGTTTAAACAATTGCAGCATGCACCTTTTTTAAATGTTATCCTCCATATGGTCTCAGTGCACTTGACATTCAACATTAATCGAATGACTCTGCGTCTGCAACAGGCACACTTCTGGATTTCATAATCTGCATGAGGGATAACCTATAGCATGATTTAAGTTGCAATGCTTTGACTGCAGCACATGGTGCATCAGTATCTTCACCTTAGTATCCAGTTTCTCCAATGAATATACGTACTGAAATGGTGGAGCTGAAGTGTAACATGTTCAAGATGCAGCACAGAAAATATGCCACTCTTCCTCCCCCCCCCCCCCACCCCGAGAAAAAGGAGAGAAAGCTATGAGGGAAGAAATCTAAGGCCAGGCCACTTACTTGAAGGCTGAGATCGCATTGAATGTCTCACTTGCACCCATGGCCGCTGCGGTGGTTGCGACGCAGTAACTGCAAGAGGAACGCACCATTCTTACTAATTGGCTCTCCATAAATGCACCCTACGTACAAATAATAAATTCGGTATGCTGAGGCACTTCTTGAAATAAACTCAGACCAAACACATATATGGTTGAGCACATGCTTATGGTAACAATTATTGTGAGTTAGCATGACTTAATGATTGTATTTGCCTGTAGCTACTCGCATTCTTTTTACAGGCTAAATGCATTCTGCATGAACAGCACGTTGGAAATCATTATCCATGTGAACCATGCAATCACAGCTGGGTATGTTAAACATAAAATGCACTGAAGTAAGTCAATGAAGTGAACTTAGGCAAATAACTGTTCATGTGCTCCCAAATACTGCCCCAGGTACTACCGTATTTACTCGAATCTAGGCCGACCCCGATTCTAAGCCGACCCCTGAAATTTGCAAGGCCAGAAAAAAAAAAAAAAAAAACTTAATAATTGTACTAGAATCTCAGCCAACCCCCCCATTTTCGAACATCGTTTTTTTCGAAAAAAGACAACAAAAAAACATTGGCTTAGATTCGAGTAAATACGGTATTTGGCATGGCTTCCACCAGCATCAAAATAAATGAATTTTTCACAAGAAACATAAAACTGTGGATTGCTGATAATTCCACTGAAAGCTCAGTAGGTGCACACTTTTCCACATCCCTTTTCATTTTGGAACTGCAACAATGCAGCAACAGCTCTTCGCCCTACCAGGCAAGAGAACAAGGCTACTGTTCCTTTTGAGGAAATGGAGGATATGAAAAAGTGTGCTGTCCAAAAGGTGTGTGTGTGTATGTGTGCGTGCATGCACGTTGTGTGCGTGTGTGAGAGAGAGAGAGATAGAAAGGGTAAGGAAGGAAACAAGTGTGCATTGTTAGTAGCCATACTCAGTTTTATTTGACGCTTGAAAAAGATGAAGAAAGACGAGCTTTCACACTGCTGGCATAGTTAAAGTATCTGCAGCTATGGGGGCAGCCTTTTTTAACAGACACTAAGCAAAGGCACAGTGGATGAGAAAACAGCCATAGCACACCTATGAAACCTCAAGTAGACGTGTAAGTGTAGTTGGTAAACTGGCTGCATGCACACACCTTTTTGATAAAAGCAGTGCTGCACCTTCTGCACCAACCAAAATAAATTTACAGTCCCTTTAGATAACGCTAAGGAGAGCACAGGTGAAAGCCTATGCTCTCATGAGAAATGAAATGACTTTGATATTCTGAGTCGATTACATTGTTACTTCCCTTTACTTATTCTCTTTCGGTCACCTAGGCATAACTACAGGTTCTATGTGCTAAGGCTTGGTTGTAGAGGTGTTAATTCGCATTTTATTCACCTTTGATTCACTTTGACATTTGATTACACAATAATTCAGATTTACATTTCATTCACCTTTAATTAAATTTAATTCACCTTGTGCAACAATTATCGCACATAATCCCTTGGCATAACCCTCACTACAGCACACCCTGTCAGTAATGTTTTCGACAACTGCATGGCAAAAGCACACTTGAAACCAATACTAAACCTGTTTAAAAAGATCAAGTCTTCATTTAAAGTGCTTGCATCGCTCTTCTATTACAAGTTCATGTTTCACTATTCAAAGGTCGCAGGTTCAGTCCCCACCAACCGCAAGTTGTTTTTTCATACACTTTAATTATTTTTGATTAATGCCATAATTATTTCACCACAGTTAAAAACTACAAGAAATGTCTCCTATGCCTTCCTTGGTTTATTGTCTGCTGGCCTCACAGGGTTGTGCCTAACAAAGAAATGAGCCCCTATATTCCCTTTCTTTCATAATTAGGCAGAAGGTATTTAGTAATGGAGACTGGAGAAAGTCAAAGACAAGTACATATTTTTTATAATTTCATGTGGAAGTGCCAGAATTAGTCTGTTCGTGTGATTTTCCAGATTTTAAAGTATTGTCTTGTATTCAGACAATACTGAAGTAGCAAAAAGCCTTTAAGGAAAACTTGACAATGGGCTAGTTGGTTAAATATGATCAACGTTTCTTGCGCAAACTTTACAAAAAAAAAAAAAAACGGAAGACTGTGACGAAAGACATACAAAACACATCAGCGCAAACTAAAACAACTGTTTGATACGAAGATGAACATGATACATATAGAGTGACCACACGTGTGCGCAGAGTTGCCTCGTTTCTTAGCTCAATTTCCATTTGCTGAGTGCTATTGACGAAGCGCTTACACACGTGCCCGCTGCTGGCGTTTTTGGCTTTGATGACCTCCCTTTTCGTCTGCTTGCTCGACCTGTGCACAATTTAAGTTTTTTCTAGCACAGGACTGCACGGGCACCTGCTGCAGTGCGTTTGAAACTTTTGGTTCCGCCAAAATAAATGATATATTTCTTGCTGATCAACTAAGTAGACCTAGTACACACACTGTCAAATTTATTTTCATTAAGAGTTTGTACTAAAATTTCAGGGTTACATCTCCCCCAAATTTTTATGCCTTTCTGAGCTTGACCATACGGTAACAGTGACTATTTTGCTACTGTAAAAGTACTATTGACTAATACAGCTTAACTTCGCATTCCTCTTCAGCGAGTTATAGACAAGTGAAATATCAACAAGTTGACGTAAACAAAAACATGTTCTTTCATTCTTTTTGTTCACCAGTAAACGTATTTTGGCTAGTATGCGTAATATGAGGCCTATGCCATCTTTGGCCACCACATAATTAGCAGTATGAGATAGTGTCCTCGGCTTTTCACTTTCTAAACCTATTCCACCTTGTAATTTCTTGCTCGCATTTCATTTGTCTATGCCTCTTTTTTTTTTTTTTTAATTAGTAGGTACCCAGCAGCAGCAATCCTCTGCTTCCCATGGCTGTGGCAGATGCTTGATGATTTCACCAAGGCTGTGGTGGAATAAGGTATGCCAAGAAACCTTTGCATACCTCTATGGGGCCACCTTTCGAGATGAGTACCCATACAAGACTGCGCACAAGGTCAGGGTACTCCTTGACCCTTAGAAAAAGCCAGTGGGTTCCCGGTTGGTACTAAGAACTGAACTCAGTACCTCCTGCATAGCATGCGGAAACTCTGCCACTTAGCCCCTGTCACTGTGGCATAAAGGGGGAGAGGAGTGAAAGATGGAAGAGAGAGGGTAACCGTGGAAGCTGAATTGTGCATGAGGGTGGCACACAAACAAATAATTATTCATTGTGACCGCAATTGAAAACTCAGTCCAGGGTTTGCGGTGCAGTTGGGGGCGGGGGGGGTGTCGCTCGCGGGGAAGGGGTGGCGTGAAAGCCCCCCCTCGCCCCGCGACCGCATCCACACACAATGTAACTGACGCTTATGCCGGGGGGTTATATCCGCTATTTCATGGTAGTCTCGAAGTGATGATGCCGCTCGCCGCCGACAAAACTGCCGGTTGCGGCGGCTATGAGTACAAATAGGGGCCTTGCTGATGTCACGCCCACGAAGAGAAGTGCGGCCATCCTGTGCCATTTCCGTTTGCAGCAGATGGGCGCGAGATTCGAACTTGGAACTGCAACGACTCCTAGCTAACAGTGTGCGCCGCTAACACGCGTCAGAACCAAAAAATCTACGGAACTTCTCTAAGTTTAATGAAGACGACGGGCCCCAATGTTTTCCCGCCATACCTTGAAGAGACTACGAAGAAAACCGCCGTAACGCGCACCTGCGCGTTATAAGGCAGTTTTCGAATAGCGTACGCAAGTTAGCGTTAGGGGCCCGCTATTTCCGTCACTTAACGGGAGCCCGCAAGCGGTTAGCGTACGACGCATGCGCAGTTGCGCGAAACGCCAACGCAAAGCTTTGCGTACGCTATTCGAAAGCTCCCTAGTCTGCGTTGCTATAGCTTAATAGAGCGAAAACGTAATTTTCAAGCTCACACACCACACTGCAAACAGCTCGCCCCGTGAACGGCACTTGCTGCGAGAAAAGCCTGACCCGAAAACTATTTTCTCACTTCGGTGATCAAGAGCAGCGAGAGCTTCACACAGGCCCCGTCGACAATACGAGGGCATTCAGACAGCCGTACCGATCGACTAGTCTGTGGCCTCCTTGTGGCTTTCTTTACAAGGATGTGAATACCGGTACTGGCTAAAATGTCGAAGCAGTCCTGGTTTTCTGAACGCAGAAAGAAAAAAAAAAACTACAAAAACCGCGTGCATGCCCAATCACTACGAATTGAGTTTGTAGTGCAATATCATTTTCTTTTTAACGAAGAATATAACAAGTCACAAAGCCGTTCGAAGCAACAAAGACGAAGTTTAGGCAAATCTATGCAAAATGATCACATTTTTTTTTCTTTTCCTTATAATGTATTCTCTTTATCTTACACTTTACAGCCGTCGGCTTCTTGGCCAATCCCCCGCAGTGGGCAAGCGCCATTACCGAGGAGCAAGCAAAGGTCCATTCCCACGCTGGCTGAACAGACATGCTTGCAGCTTCCGCAGGCACTATCGCCAGACTTCTTTCTGTTATCTTCAGGATACATTGTTCTCACTCACCGTCGTCCTCAGGCGCCTTGGTGGTAAGCGGGGCAAGCGCAGCCACTGCTGCCAGAAAAGGCCCGCTCCGAACGCGGGTGAGCGCTCTTAAGCGTTCTTTCGGACGAATATCGCCGTTCCACAACAAGCGTTGCATGATGAACTATCCTTCGCTCGCGCACGCGAGTAAGCAAACGCGCGCACACATTCGTCAGCAAGCCGTGATTCGTGGAGCTGGTGCGCCTATCACAGGGTTGTGACATCACGACTACGCTCGTGAAAATTCGCAGACGCGGAGTTCAACGGTGGAGCACTGAGGTGTTTGCATAAGCGCAACAAAGTATGGGCAACGCTTTCATGGCAGCGCTGCACAGACCACGAATGTACGGACACTGGCCTTACGCCGTAATGGCTCATTCACACTGGGGAATCCGCCGGCCACAGCGACCGGAATTCGCGCGCCGCCGAAAGTCAACATTGTTCACACCGCTTAGCAACCGCACCGCCGAAACTAGGGCGTCTAGTTGTCATCGTCCCTTCGCGCGAAGGAACACTGGCATCGACGCGCTCGGCGTTGTGTACGCGTTTCGTTATGGTGAAGCGCATAAACAGGAGCAGGGTCGTCGAACTGCTGGGTCTGCTGCAAAGCAACTTTCTGGCGATGTCTGACGAGGATAAACATGCTTCGCCGAACAAAAGAAACGACGCAAGCACTTGTGGTTGGTTCGTCCTGATTTGCAAGACGCGAGAAGCTTGGTCGAGCCGAGGTAATGCTACCCGTTTTGCGAGATCGCGATGATGTATTGCAAAGATGCTAATCGCGACAACACTTGGCAGTTGTCGAGAGCTACAGGATCATTAGGAAAGACTTCGCTGTTGCTGCGGGCTTCGACGACTGCGATATCACAAGCGCGCCGCCATTTTTCGTATGTTCGACTCGCGTTCCGATTGGTTCGCGGTGAAGGAATCCGGCGACAGCTGCCGCAAAAATCGGTCCAGGACCGATCGACGCGGAATGGGTTTTTCCGGCGGATCTCGCTGCCGCCGAAGCGGATTCCGCGCGCTCTGGCCGCCGAATGTCTCAGTGTGAACGCGCCTTAATAGCGGCTGTCTTGCGGCGTTAGCGAATCACAGCTCGTGCGTTCTGGGAGTTTTTCGTGAGCACTCGTAGCAATTCGCATAACACTGAAACCATGATGCAACATAGGAGAACAACGCAAACCCCCTTCTACAGGCGCAGTCTTTCCGTGGACGAAGCCACCACGAAACGATAGCCATCGCAAGGCGATACTCCTTCAGCACTATTTCGTACATGATCAAAGGCGTCTGTGGCTTTTTGTCACCGAAAAACTGCTCCCACAATCAGTCAGAAAACTTGCTTTTTACACCAACATCCGGTGTTCACGTGTGGTCTGTCAGCTACCAGGCGGTTTTTAACGCGCTGAATGAACGCCGGCAGAAGAATGCTGAATATTGGTGAAGCGAGTCAGTTCGTACATGACCATGGCTTGAGGGTGGGAGGCAGGGAGGGAGTACAAATGATGGAGCACGCTGACTGCAGCTTTCATTGGCTCTAATGTGTTCTGCTGTTATTGGAGTTGTGTTATGTTACACTTTCACATAATTTTAAAGGGGCAGAGAGGTGTGGAAAAACTACGCAATTTTTCGCGCACAGGCGCATACTTGAGGTGCTAATTGTAAATAAAACGATCACTTTTATTATGGTGCCGATCTTTGCAAAAAGAATACCAAATATCTGAAACAATGCATTAAAGAACACAGTTTTGTATTTGAGGTGAGTTATGAGGATTTTCGCAGGACAATTATCGGCTTTGATATACATTTTCAGTATCCTGGCAGTGGTTGTTTTAGCTGCCACAAAAAGAGTCAGGAACATAGGCGTGCGCAGGGTTCCCCACCAAGGGAGGCGAAGGTTCATCGCAGCCCCCCCCCCCCCTACTAAGTCAATGTACGAGGCAGATTTTGCGCCCCGGGCCCCCTCCTATTAGGTGACTGCGGGGGGGGGGGGGGAACTGGCTTCTCCCGCCGGAACTGGATTTGGCCAAAACTAAAGCAACTGCTTTAATGAAATTACACAGGTACGTTGATAAAATAAAGGACCATCGCGGTAAAACTCATTTTGAGATACTATAGGAAGACTTCATATGAACTCCCCGCCCCGGAAAACCTTCTCACGGAAATTGCTTCTCACGCGATGAAAGCAGGAGTCGTTGGGCACTTTGCATTGTAAAACTAGGGGTAGATCGTTGTTCAGCTCTCCTTTGGTGGTTTTCGTGTGTCACGGTAATTTGCACTTAGTGAGCCTGTGTGATCGTAATGAAGCAGACCGATGTTTTTCTTGAGTTTTTCTGTGCGCCTTGGCTTGATATACAGGGTGTTTCTTTCATTTTTTATTTTTAGACAATACAGACTTTTTAACAAAAATGCTATGACAGTAAGGCACCTGTCATCTTAACATACGAACTCTACCTCGAGGCGGATCTACTTTGTCGCTGCTAAAGGAACACTGAAATTACAAATGGTCGGTTCGTTTATGGGGTTTAACGTCCCAAAGCGACTCAGGTTGTGAGAGACGCCGTAGTGGATGGCTCCGAAAAATTTCAACCACTTGGGGTTTCCTTAACGTGCCAGTGACATTGCACAGTTCCCAAATGCTACCGCCGCGGCTGGGATCGAACCCGCGTCTGTCCGCGCAGCAGCCGAGCATCGATCGTAACCATTAAGGCCACCGCGGCGGCTGAAAATAAAAAGATACAAAAGCTTGTTAATCAACTTTTAATTGCCAAAGTGAGGGCTGTTTATGTGGGAAAGTTCGAGGCCATCGCAATGTCTGGCACACTCATTTTTTTTTGAAATTCCCAAAAGTTACACGTAGTTTGAGATAGAAATAATCGAATTTCATTGCCGATATTGAAACAGAGCGCATCGGGCGCGCAGCGAGGGCGGCCGCTGTGTTACGTCAGACCGGAAATTCCCGCGACGAAGTGAGGAAATTTGAATGAAGGCGCCGCAGAAGAATCTGGGCAGGAAAAACGGCAAGTCGTCCGAAATACACAAGTGGACCATGCGCGTGATGAGTAGTGCCAGAGTCATTCAATGCATTGAAGTACTCTGGCAGTGTTTATATCCGTTTATTTCTTAAACTATATAACTAACTATGCGCAAAGTACTGTTTCACCCGCCTGCAAGAACATGCGTCGCAGTATCAGCTGCCTCCGGGTTTTCCTCTGTACAGTGAAAGAAAATGTGGAAATAGCGGTTTTCTTGCACACAGCGCGAAAGAAACAAAAGCACGAAACATTACCCGAAAAGGTGAGGCGATGCGCTGGTGCAAGTCAGATGACTTGCCGCTTTTCACGACAACATACTGCCGCGAAAGTTGATCGCTTCTTCGTCACGGGAAGCTCCGGTCTGACGTATAAAGCGCGAGACAGACGGTACGATTTTCCATGCGATGTGCCGGCCGACGCGGCGGTGGGGGAGAGGGAATGGTGGCTGTCCGATGCTACGAAAGGTCACCATTCCGGTGTCCCCACCGCCGTGTCGGACGTCGCATCGCATGGAAAATCGTACCGTCTGTCTCGCCGGCTACCTTTCTACGCAACCAGCGCGCAAGGCTTCGATGTCAGGGCCTTGAGTTGACGAGTTATCTTAAAATTACGTGCGACTTTTTTGGATTTCTAACAAATGAATACAACTTTTCCATATAAACAAACGCCTTCGATTTGGTAATTAGAAGTTAATTAAAAAGCTTTTGTTAATTAGTCGTTTCAAGTTTACTTCAGCAGCAGCAAGGTATTTCCGCCTCGATGTATAGAGTCTCTCTGTGAAGACGACACGTGCATCACTGTCATAGCTTTTTTTTTTAACAAAAAAAAAAAAAGATCTTTATTGTAGCAACTTCGTGAGCTTTGAAGAAGAACGGCGATGTGAGCTAACAGTAGCGCCTTCCTGCAATAGTTTGGCCTTATTGGGCGTAATCGGTAAAGTGTGCCCAGCATTACTTTTCCTGATGGCGGCACAACCTTGGCATTTCTGTGGCGATGGCAAATTCAAATGCTTGCACTATTTTGTTTTTTTTTTTGTTTTTTGTGAATTGTTTTTTTGTGAATTTTTTTCTAGGTCATAACAATGCACTTAACATTCATACATAGTGATTAGGCGGGCAAAGAAATCACCAGTGTCGTTCCTGGAAAACTATCCTTCCGCTGCTTCCTTCCGTCAGCAACCGAGCCACAGCGCGAGGCAATGAATTCTAATGTGTATAGGCTATAAAGGTATTGTGCACTCAACCTGCACTCCCGTTAACCTGCTGTACTGTTTGTTAAACTGTGACCGACCGGTCAGAAAAGCCTTTCATTTAGCAGCAAATCGTGGTTCATCACAGAGCGACGGTCGGCCACCCCTTTCTTCGTCGTCTGAACTTTTTTGCTCGCTTTGAAATTGTCAGCCCTATTTCACAACTGTCTCATAATCTGGAGCGTTGTCACAGTACGCCAGCCACCAGATCAGCATGAATCTTCATAATCATCAATCTTCGCCAGATCAGCATGCGCGCGTCGGGCACGCACGCACGGCGTACCGCAGCGCACGAACACGAACCGGCGTAACACACGCTTAATTGATAGGGACTCACTTGTCTGCCGGCGTGTAATCGCTTACCGTGCTCTCCTACTACTGTGTGTAGTATGTGTTGCGTGTACGACTCCATCGGCGCTGTAGATCGGAAAATTCTGCTAAAAAATGTTTCACGGCGTTTTCCGCGTTACCATTCGGTGATTAGGCACTCTGACCGAAGCCTTCCGCTATACACTAAAGAAAGCAGGTACCATGAAAATTGGTTGACAACCTTCAATTTTCCCGATAGACGCTGCCATTTCTAGTTTTGATGTCCTAGCTATATCCCGTTCGGAAAGGTGGAGCTTTCTGGGCTGTTGACAGGAATACTAATACTGGCGCCGCTGGCCCGGCGGTGCTTTTATGGGGGAGGTGAATGGGGGGGGGGTCATGCATATTTACCACAGTCTATAAGGGCCATATGGCGGTGCCCCGCGAGCCCTTGTTGGAAAGGTTTATATAGAACTAGCTTATATTCCGCTAAAACTAGACGTGTGTTATAATAATAATAATAATAATAATAATAATAATAATAATAATAATAATAATAATAATAATAATAATAATAATAATAATAATAATAATATCTGGGGTTTAACGTCCCAAAACCACGATATGGTTATGAGGGAGGGCTCCGGAAATTTCGACCACCTGGGGTTCTTCAACGTGCACCTAAATCCCCCCTAAGTGCACGGGCCTCAAACATTTTCGCCTCCATCGGAAATGCAGCAGCCGCCGCGGAGAGAGACGCGTGTTCACTTTGGTGTCTATATGTGTGCACGCATGTTTCACATTTATGGTACCGATCGACAGTTACGAAGTTTATGAACGCCGCTGGTACTTAACAGGACTTACCTACAAAATAAAGTCGACCACAGGTCGCCCTCGCTAGCCTTGACAACTGGGTCTTTTGTTTCCCTTATAAATCTATAAAACTTCTTGTCCAACTTCCTCGAATAGGCAACTTCGCTCCAATAACGTTATAGTTTAGGTAATAAGGACACCCCCTCTAATGTCGGTATGAAACCTCTACACCCTAGTTAAACCGGACGGCGGGGCGAATCTTTAACGGGAGTCAACCCAGCGGACAGTGTACTCGAAAATGCCTTTCACGCCTTCGAGGAGAGACGCTGGAGGGTTATCTCAGTTCTCACAGGCAATGCCTGCGACACGAAACTTCCAAAGGAAAATCTAATTGCCGCTCCTCAAACAGCAGATTTTTCTCACACTGGGGCAATGGGAGGCACAACTCGCCAGCTCGGACCCATAGCTGCAGAAGATTCTTGTGCAGGTCACGTCCGGCTGGCTGGCAGAAGCCACTGGAGCCCTGGACTTGGGGCTCCACCGTCAAGCTTTCAACCCTTTGTCTCCATTTTCCCAATTCAGTAGTTATTATTCTTCTTCTCACCTTCCTATAGGAAGGTGAGAAGAATAATAATAACTACTGAACACTAACCGCAGTATACAGGGTGACCCAGCTATCGAGCACCAGGATTTTTAAAGAGGGGAACGGCGATACGCGAAGCAAGCCTATAGTACATATTGTTCCCAGTAGGAAACAGCAGCTAGTAATTTTTTCGTTAATAATATCGCATTGGCTAATTACAATAAATTTTGTAACTCTGCAAACACTCACCTAATAATCAAAATGTCAAGGAGGCATATGTGGGGATGTTTAAGTGGCATCTAACTGCAATATTTTCAGCAAGGTACCAATTGCGTGCTCATTTTTTTCCACCTGAAAAACGAAGCCCGTGAAATATAAAAGTACCACGTGACCAAACTGCAACGCGCATCCGGAAGCAGCGCCATCAAACAGGCTCACTGTGATGTAGCCTGTATCAAGGAATGATCGAATGCAGATAGAAAAAAAAATAAAAAAAAATCGTCCCGGTGCTTTATCTGCTAATACTCGGCACAAGCAGCGCGTCGCTTTGGTCTTACAAGGCCAGGACGTCAGAACAGCGCTCCGGCCGCGTTATCAATGGAATCAGACGCCGTGAGACATGAATAATGATAGTGGGCGTACAATCGAGGCGAGGGTCAACGTTGGCGAGTGTATCCCTGTAAAATGGCGACAAATGTTGATGACGCTATAGCCATATCATTGCAAAGGTACAGAAAGCTGTCTGTGGCAGCAGACAACAGGATAACGCTTGCTTGCATTAAGCTTGTTTGATGGCGCTGCATTCTTATGCAGGTTCTCATGCATTCTTACGCGCCTTTAGTGCGCGTGGGAGCGTAGTCACGTGGTATTTTTCCCCCTTCGCGGGCTTTCATCAGCCCGACGAAATGAGCATTGGCACGTTGATGAAAACAGCGCAGTTAGATGTTACTTAAACATGCCTACATATGCCTCCTCGACATTTTGATAATTAGAAGACTACTTGTCGAGTTACAATATACAGTGAACTCTCAATTGAGTGAACTCCAAGGGACCCAAGGAAATAGTTCACTTAACTGAAAGTTCATTAAACTGAATATTCACTAGAATATGGAACAGCATTGGGCACAGCAGACATTAGAGTCAAAAGTGTGAAATGCAATTTATTTTGGAAAGAAATATTTTCATTTGGACTGGTGCCCTTAAAGCGCAAGAAGAGACAAAGCTTTCCAGAGAGTCTACGTTTCTGTGCACTGCCTCTGGCACAGCTTGTTGCTGAGACACGAAGTCTCGCAACTTTCTAACATACTCTACCGCCTCGACTAGAGTTACAGGATTTGAACCTGCCGCCGATGGATGGGCGATTTAGTGGCGGCTCGCATCGGCTATGCCAGTGCTGCACTGCACAAAACTTCGTTGAATTAATTTAAAAAATGAGCCTGGGTCCGCGGATCAAGTTCGTTCAACTGAAAAATTCACTATTCTGAAATTCGTTTAACTGAAAGATTTTTGCATAGAATGCATAAGAAAATCGCCGGGGATTTTATAAAAGTTCGTTATTCTGAAATATTCGTTAAACCGACGTTCGTACAAGTGAGAGTTTACTGTATTGTAATTGACTAATTAAACCTACTTAGCGAAAAAATAAGTAGCGACTATTCCAGCATACAGGAAATAATATTTACTAGGTTTTCTTAGCGTAATACGGATCCTCTTTTAAAATCTTGGTGCGCGATAGCTGGAACACCCTGTTTATCTGTCTTGTCAAAAACGTACATCCAGATTTGATATAATAATATCTGGGGTTTAACGTCCCAAAACCAAGATGTGATTATGAGAGACGCCGTAGTGGAGGGCTCCGGAAATTTCGACCACCTGCACTCTAAGAAAAAAAAGAGTCAAAAGAGGGTCATGGAACCGTGACCCTCTTCGGGCGTCCATGTGACCCCTTTTGGAAGGTACAGGTAGAGAAAAAGAGTTAACATTTTGCAAGGAGTCACTGGACGCTCCTGAAGCGCGTTTCGAATGGCTTCCGTCATGAAAGAGCCGCCGATACGCCATACATATCGCGCGCTTGCCCTTTGGCGCCGTTGTGGCGCGTTGCTCGCCGACGGAGACGGGGTTGGCGCCGGGGTGGCGCGCCGCTTCTGGCTTCTCTCTCAGTCGTCTCACTCAGTCTCAGTGTCTTCGTCTATTGGAATGCGTTGCGTGGTTGCGTTGACAGCCCGGGTTGCGTGTCTTGAAGTTTCATCAGTTTCATGTTCATGCGCGTCTTCGGTGGTGTTGACGCCGGCTCCGTGCACGAAGTGACGCTTGGAGGGCGGAGTATTCATGGAGGTGCGGATACGGACAAAGGGCGCCAGTTAACGGTGAGTGTACTGCTTTCGTAGGCACTAATTATACAGCTTTAGCTGGGCGTCTGCAGCAGCTCTGCGCAAGTTATCTGCCAGCCATTTCCAACAGCAGCCTGTGTCCGCTGGGCTGTTGCGGATGCCCAACTAAAGCTGTCAGTTAACGAGTTGCCACCGTTATGCGCGTTGCTGTTCAAGCTCCCATAAAGTGAGCGATGCAAACAATTATCGAGGATCATTTCTTGCTGATCGCACGTTGTGTCAGCACTACTGAAGTTGCAAGATGTCGTTTTGAGATGCACTTTAGTCTACTTCATAATAACATTTCCATCGACCTTGTGTGTACAGCGTGCTTCTTCGCGTGGGAACGTGAAAAAAAAGAAAGCCTGTGTACAGAACGCTCACACGCGCTATATATAATGGTTTTTGTTGGCTTAAAGACGGTAGTTTGAGGTGCAGATATAGTACGGTGGCTTGCAGAACGTACTCGGTAGTCATTCAAGTTGAACACGCCTCGCCGGTAAGGCTTTTGAAAATGCTAGAGACTTTCGACGGCGCCCGTTGCGCCCGCCGCCGTGCACTTTTTTCCTTCGTTACTGTTCGCTGTTTTCATCGTTTGCCAACATCTGCGATGACGCTATAACAGAATCAAGTGAGTGTACGTGATTGTGGGAGTTATGTGTGCTAATTCTAGCATGTGACATGTCTGATCTCGACGTAGACGGCGTCCGCACGCGCTGGGTGTCGTTCGGGCCCTCGTACTCGCATGTGTTTATCTGAGTATGGGTTACGTTTGTAAAACATGCGGTCAGTAACCGCTCACGGCGTGCCCCTGACTGCCGGAGGATGTGCTTGGGTGTCGGGATAAGCCGGCGCAAAACCGTGTTTATTCTGAAACCAAATTTTGAAGCGATTTCTCAGAAAATAAGTGCTTTCATTCGTGTATAGCCAGTGCGTATTGCGACACGAGGTTCCCGCTGCCTTTTACGTGAAAATTTGTTTTCGTTGCGAAATTTGAACTAAACACTCGTGGCAGATGTGTGTACAATAACGGTGTGTTGAACAAAGGGTGATTTTAAATACAAATAATGTGTGTGTTTTGGTTATTCCCAGAATCCCGGATCACTTCTGCCGCCTCTTCACTCCAGTTGACAGCCACACTCGGGGAAACGAAGGTGCCCCGTTGGTCTGGCGCCTCACCGCTCGTGATGGGAAAATCAACAGCGGCGTTCGCCGTGTCAACAAGGCAGTCGGTCCTACATTTCTTTTGGTTGGACAAGACGACGTCGAAAAAGAGGTGAGTGGCACCCACGCAAAGGAGCCTAAACCAATTTCGTTTGTTGTTTAAAAGAGGCTCACATCATCTTGTGCTACAAGTTTGTCGGAAAGTGACGTGTTACAAAAGGTACTATTTGCAAGTTGTGTTTTACACGATAACGGCAAAAAACTTGGCTCCTTACCATGCGTGTTTGCATTTGTTGTTTTGTTGTGAGCTTTCATTGTGTCTATGTGAACCACTGATTTTGTAGGTTTTGCTAACCTTTACTGCAACTTCATTTTCTCATCATAATATCACGTTCTGCTTTTCAGATACCGTTTTTCACGGTGCTCACGCTGAACAGGAGCGACAACCTAGCAAGCCACAAGTCTGATGCCTCCAGCCGTCACCATTTTTTTATTTATTCTTAATCATAAGGAATAAAGATTGAAACACGATGCCTATTTCTGCAGTTAATTTTGCACTATATGGCACTATGCACACCAGTCACACATTTTAGTTGGCTCTACTCATAGAAGCATGTAAATGAGGAATACCCAAACTTCTTAATTGGAAATCAAAGACCATCTTTACGCGCTTTCTATATAACTTTGCTGGAAAATATGTGTTGTTTTGACGAGTTCTATTAAAATGATGCTAAAACTGAACTATTCTTTTATTGCAGTCGCTGGGCAGAACGGCAAGTATTATTGGACTTGCTTAAAATAAATACTCCACTATTTTCAATAGTAGTCGCGCAAAAGTAGAGCAAGGGTCCAATGAGTAGCTTAAAATACTTGTGGAGTCGCTTGACGCTTCGGTGTGGGTCTCTTGACCCCCGTAGGAGTGTTACCGGCAAGAGTCGTCCGACTCCCTATAAGTGGTAACGTGAGCCTTCGGATGAGAGTCTTTCCACTCTTCCTAGAGGGTCAGGGGACTCTCCTAGAGCGAGCCGACCCTGACCCACCAAGAGAGTCACCGTGACTATTTAAAGAGAGTCGTATACGTGGCAAGTCAGAACTCTCCGAAAAGAGTCACGCATACTCTTTTTTTCTTAGAGTTAGAAAAGGTACTATTTGCAAGTTGTATTTTACACGATAACGGCAAAAAACTTGGTTCCTTACTTACGTGTTTGCATTTGTTCTTTTGTTGTGAGCCTTCATTGCGTCTATGTGAACCACTTATTTTGTAGGTTTCGCAAACCTTTACTGCAATTTCATTTTCTCATCATAATATCACGTTCTGCTTTTCAGATACCGTTTTTCATGGTGCTCACGCTGAACAGGAGCGACGACCAACCTAGCAAGCCACAAGTCTGATGCCTCCAGCCGTCACCACTTTTTCATTTATTCTTAATCATAAGGAATAAAGATTGAAACAACATGCCTATTACTGCAGTTTATTTTGCACTATAATGCACTATGCACACCAGTCACACAATTCAGTTGGCTATACTCAGAGAAGCATGTAAATGAGGAATACCCAAACTTCTTAATTGGAAATCAAAGACCATCTTTACGAGCTTTCTATATAACTTTGCTGGAAAATATGTGTTGTTTCGACGAGTTTTATTAAAATAATGCTAAAACTGAACTATTCTTTTTTTGCAGTCGCTGGACAGAACGGCAAGTATTATTGGACTTGCTTAAAATGAATACTCCACTATTTTCAACAGTAGTCGTGCAAAAGTAGAGCAAGGATCCAATGAGTAGCTTAAAATACTTTTGGAGTCGCTTGACGCTTCGGTGGGGGTCTCTTGACCCCCGTAGGAGTGTTACCGGCAAGAGTCGTCTGACTCCCTATAATTGGTAACGTGATCCTTTGGATGAGAATCTTTCCACTCTTCCTAGAGAGTCAGGGGACCCTCCTAGAGCGAGCCGACCCTGACCCACCAAGAGAGTCACCGTGACTATTTAAAGAGAGTCCTATACGTGGCAAGTCAGAACTCTCCGAAAAGAGTCACGCATACTCTTTTTTTTTTCTTAGTGTGGGGTTCTTTAACGTGCACCTAAATCTAAGTACACGGGCCTCAAACATTTTCGCCTCCATCGAAAATACAGCCGCCGCGGCCGGGATTCGATCCCGCGACCTTCGGGTGAGCAGTCGAGCGCCATAACCACTAGACCACCGTGGCGGGGCCATCCAGATTTGACGCATCCAATTAACTGTAATGATTCTAAAAAGACAGGGCGTGCAAACACGGACACAAGAAAGAAGTCAGGACACCACAAACGCCGACTAACAACTCTTATAGATGACGCGTCGTGGTGTCCTGACTTCTTTCTTGTGTCCGTGTTTGCACGCGGCGCCCTGTCTTTTTAGAATGAATACTTACCAAATAGCTCAGCTCTCTGTTATTCTAACTGTAATGAATTACATCTTTTACTCGGGTAACGCTAATGATGGAATTTGACAGTAACTGCGTTGAAACAGTTACCTTATTGACGAGACGAGCTGTAACAGGTGACAGAGATTGGAGCAGTTGAATTTGGCGGGAACTATAGGGTAAAAAAAAAACGCCAGCGATCGTGCCACAGGGCAGACTCGCGGATCCGAATTTTCAGTCAGGCCAACTCGAGCGTTCAGCATTCGTCAACCCATCTTAACGCTCCACCGGATGTTGGCTGGCCAATTGACCCAGCGTTGCTACGGCTCGATATATGTCCACTGCGGACGTTGACACCAGTAAATCATCAGCGGGCGATTTTTTTACAGTGACCCGACCAACTGAGTGTGATCCTCTCCTGGCTGCAGCAGTAATGAAGTACTGCGCTTTATTAAACACCCAAAACAACAATAATAATGGCCGGCGTTTCACGTACCAAAACCACGATACGATTACGAAGCACGCCGAGGGCTCCGGATACCGTATATATAGTGGAGGGCTCCGGATAATTTCGACCACACTTGGGGGTTTTTTGACCGGCGCCGACATTGCGCGGGCCTCTAGCATTCTGCCTTCACCGAAATGCGACCGCAGCGGCCGGGATCGAACCCACGTCTTTCGGGTCAACAGCCCAGCACTGTACAACCGCGGCGGTGGTCGAACAACCGAACACGAGCATCAGGCATGAGGTTACCATAGCCGGCTGCCGATTACAAGAGCCCGCAGGTCGCGGGATCGAATCCCGGCCGCGGCGGCCGCATTTTCGATGGAGACAAAAATACTTGAGGCCCGTGTGCTTAGAATTAGGTGCACGTTAAAGAGCCCCAGGTGGTCCAAATTTCCGGAGCCCTCCATACGGCGTCTCTCATAATTATATCGCGGTTTTGGGACGTTAAACTCCAACAATTATTATTATTATTATTATTATTATTATTATTATTATTATTAATTACATATTTTAACGAAGTAACTGTAATTCGTAACTTCTTTTTTTTATATACCACGTGTACATCGACGTGCGTAGCGTCCCCATTCACGTGGCGCTTGAAGAGTACAGACGACCACACGCTGATCGACGCGTTCGAGCTGCAAACCATGCAGGCGTGAGACCAAAGCTGGGCAGTATCGAAGATACATGTATCTTAGATACTATCTTAGATACTCTATGGGTATCGTGTATCTGTATCGCGATACGTCTCGAAATACGAGTATCTGTATCTGTATTTCCGATACATTCGATAATGTATCGTGTATCTTAAGACACAAGATACTTCTATTGCAACCCAACCGTGCGAAACAATAATCGCTGGCCAAGCTCCGCTTCTCAAGCTGGTATTGGTGCCACTAAGCCATCTCAATAAGTCTGAGGGCAGTGGCGTTATTTTATTTTTACGCCCGAGTCATCCAGTGAGGGTAGAAGGTCAGGAAGACAAGCACGTGGAAGTCATTTGTGCAGCCCACGTCCCTTTTGTTTTCTCGATTTCTTTCCTTTTTAGTTGCACCAATGCAGCGACACTTGCTCTTAGCCACTGTACTGCGCCGCGTACTCCACTGCATGCGGCGCCTATCGCGCAAAATTTGATCTTGTTGCAGTATCGTCATTGACGATTCTCTTGCGTCTTGCTCCGTAACAGAAATGCGATGCGTGCAAGAATGGGGTTGCTTTGCGTCGCATAGATTTTACATATCAGCGATTTGAAAGATCTCGTGGATGTAAGTTTCACTTGCATGCAATGAATTAACTTATATGCAAATAAGATTCTGACAACTTTAGCACCACTGGTACTGATGCTAGATCTAAAAGAGCAAGCGTTTACCTCACAGAAAATATCTTGGCGCCCCGTATTTTTCGCTTCCATCTACATTTATTCAAAAAATTTATGAATTCATAATTTGATTATTACCACAAGTGCTTTCTTAGCTGTCAACTTGCATCACATACATTACCTAGGTCTCTGCACTGTTTTTCCGGTCTGGTCACTGCAGTATGTCTATTGTAACGCGCTCCCAAAATAATATTTCTGCTTTTGTTCTTCTAACTGTATGCTTTATTTCTACTACTGTTTACACATTTGCACCTTGCCAAGGCGAGTTTGAAAACAAATATATTATTATGTGGACTCGCCTCGAGTATACAGTACAAAATATTCTGCTTACCGCTTAAGAAAACAGCCAAAATGAGTTTGCATTATAATAATGGAAATCATTAAGAGCCATCTTAAAGATGTTAAGGAGGGGATTCGAGAAACCTTGTTTTACTGAATGCTCCCTTTTACTCACGAGCGTCCCAACGAGCCGTTTCGGGCAATTTTCCATAGGCAGGGAATTTCTTATTGTCTCCACAGGTAAGACTTCATGCTCATAGCTATTAATGGTGCCGTCCAGGGTTGCCACTAGTGGCTACTTTTCGCCAAATTGGCGAATTTGAGATGCCCGTGGCGACCTAAAATTATGCATGGCGACATGGTGAATTTTTGGCGATTTTCGGCTTATGTCTCGACTGAGTTGTGTATTCTATGCTCATTGTCTTCCCAACGAATAATCGACATTTTTTCTGTTTTTCTTAGTTTTGAACTCAACAGTAGAAGGGGCACTTTACACGTGATCCAGTACGTCCATTCTGTTTCCTATGTGGATCGCTTCAATTATTCTAGATCCCGGAAGTAGTGGTGCGTCCCCCAGCAAACTCCCAGCAAAATGTAAGTACGCGGATTGCTTCGCGTGCCGCGAGGCGGTGGTGTTAGAGAAGTTCTTTAGGTGCTTCAAGCTTCTCTAAAGTTTCGCTCCTGAAGTGGCTAGACGACGGGTAGGCCGTGTGTTCCGACCAGCTCCAACATTTATCATAGCTTGTCGACTTGGTCACTGCTGCAGTGCCCCCCTGTTTCTGTTTAAAGTTTATTTTTGTTATTAACATACTTTTGGCAGACCAAGAAGTCAGCTTCTCTAGGCAGCCTTCAGAAACTGCACCGAGGCGAATGTGGAGTGTAAGTTTGACCGCACAGAAAGCGTGGTGCGGGCGCTATAAAGGTCACGCAGTACATTTGATGAAGTTCCTTCCGTTGCTTTGTAATTAAGTTGTTCGATTACTAAACGTATGATTGCACTGCAATGATATTGTTTAATTTATCTGAAGGAAGGCCGCGCACGCCATCTCTACCTTTTTCTAGCGACTGCTTCGCTCTGTATTCGCGTCAACTGAAACTAATTCCACCACAAGCTTTTGGTATGAGGCGCTAGCATTCACGGACGCTCTGTCTCTGTCTCAGCGCTCGCCATTAGAGCCATCAGGATCCTGACACTTCCGATCTCAAATGCCGAAGCGCAAAGAGTCTTTTCTCATGTAACCTTGACTGGCACGGAACTTCGCAATAAGATGAAGCTGGACCTTTTGGAGTACATCTTAGGAATCAAATGTGGCCTTCGTTTGCACTAAAAGGCGTCGATAAACTACGCTGTTTCGGAGGAAGTTCTTCGCCAAATGATCGCGAATTATCCTGGGGCTTCCAGCATTTACCAATAGTGTCCTTTCCGTGATACCCGGGATGTGCGCCGGGGTCAAGTACCTAGGGATATTTATGGCCGCGAGGCGAATGCTTGGCGTGTGTGCAATAAAAAATTATTTACTCAGGTATTTTTCGCTGTTCTCGGCGAGCATGTGCAGTAAAAACAGCTGCTATATACCATTTTACATTCTTATATTTAGAGAGAGAGAGAGAACAGATGAAAAGGAAACGCAGGTAGGTTAACCTGGTACGAGTGACCGGTTTGCCACCATTTAAGTTAGTATAGAAATGGGCGGTGGCGCCCGGCGTCATATTAGTTCGTACTCAAAAAGTATAAGAATCACTAATGATTGGTTCCTTGAAGGTACCAATCATTAGTGATTGGTACCTTCACACGAAGTTTACCACACTTTCATCTTTACAACGAGCGGACTGCGATGGAAGGATATTTTGAGCGTTCCATTCATAAAGGCTGATAATCCTTGCGCGAACAAGCCCATCTCACGGCTAGTCGGAGAACCAGACGCCCCAAGCACTCCCTTGGTAAAGCTGGCCATGCCACCGACATTGGAAAACGTCAGTATAATTTAAGATTTATGGATGGTACTGTATTCTACAGGGCTACACATAATGTTCAATTTTTATTCCTCGGCATGACACACATATCTAGAGTGGCGACTTTTTTGGCGAAATCTGAAGAAAAATGGCGACTTTTGGCGATTTTTTGCTCGTCATTTGGCGAAATTGTCTGGAAAGTCAGTGGCAACCCTGGTGCCGTCTGTATCGCGCTTCTGTACTCATTCAACGTGAATGTTTGATACACAACCACCTCTCTATTTTATTTATATTTGTTTTCCTGTTTTAGGCCTTCTTAAATATTGTTCTTATTACTAATCGCCGCGTTATTGGAGCTATAAGCGGCAATAGCGCGAATAGCGGCGGTGTCCTGCGACGCTTTGTGCAACTATACAATACGTGCGAGATATTTCTGTGTTGTACATGTTCTCTCGTTGAAGAAAAATTGCTAAAACATTGCACGTTAGTGAGTATATCACCAAAGAATCCCTTACGCCAGCAGCTAAGTAGAACAAGGAAATTCATTGCAGTTTTACGTCATCTACGTATACACCAGGGGTCTGAAATTCAGCTTGGCGGGCCGCAGTCGCGAAATTTAGCTCAAAGTGCCGGGACAGTGACGATGGTGGGGTCGGAGAGAGTTTGAACAAAATGACGTTGCCATTTGAAAGGAAGCCTTTCCCATATCTCATATATAGGTCATTTCTGAAGGGAATGTGGAGTCAGGATTCGAGAAACATCGATACCAATGTACACAACGAGTGAAATCTGGACGCGGATTGAAATATAGAGTTCTTGTTCCACGGTTATGTTTCAGCACATGATGACCACATGTTCCTCACGAAATAAATGCTTGAGACCACTCATGTCTGTGTAGCTGACGAACGTACTTATAACAAATGGGACGGAGATGGTCATTTGTGGCGGCCGGGCCGCTAGCGAACGGTCTCAAACCCCGTATACACCATGCGTCCCCCCCCCCCCTAAAAAAAATGTTGCTACCAGCGTTGTTGCTGCTATACACCTGTCCGGTATACGGTATTGTGCAAACTGTGTTTTACGGACAAGGTAAAAGTCCACACCGGTATTTGCGCCGTCGTGAGAAGGCTTCTTATTGCCATTATTGTGATTATACGGCAACCAGCTAACTGGTCGCAAGCTGAGCAGCGACTCCCATAAACTGCAAAAATGACAAGCAAGAACCACTGTCAGCGAAGTATATAAAGAGTTGTCCTGTGAAGAAACTAAAAGAAGCCCCAATAAGTTGTTTTGGAAGCAAACTAATGTACTTTGAGTAAGAAGGGCAAAACTTCTGAGATACTAATAGACATTTCATTCAAGTGAAACAAAATAGGCCACAGGTAATAAATTTTCAAGCAGACATTTTCGTGTATAGGCGTTTGCTGCTACATAATATGGATCTATAATAACAAATTTGAGAATGTATCGAAGTATCTTAAGATACGATTGCCAAGTATCGTATCGGATACAATTATTGCAGCAGTATCTTGTATCTGTATCTCCAATACTTCATGCCTGAGTATCTTGTATCGTATCGCGATACAATTTCAAAGTATCTTTGCCCAGCCCTGCGTGAGACGAACTCGACAACGTCGCGGATTCCAAACTGAGCAGTGGCAGCGATTTCCTCTCATTCGGATCAGACGCTACATAAACCGGCCGAGTTTTGTTATCGCTGCGGAACCCAAAGCTGGACGTGCGTATACGGTCGCATATCGAGGCAACTCGCGCGAGACACGGAAGAAAGGGTGCCGGCAAAAACGGCCGCCGAACGACGCGGAAGAGGCCGCGCGTGAGGGCACGACGCGCTGTGTGCGTGCGAGGCGAGGCGGACGTGAAGCACGCGTTGGAAACTTGACACGGATCGCGTATGCAAATGAGGACGCTACGCACACGGAAAGGCCGGCCGCCGAGCACCGTCACGATTGCGGAGCAATGTCACGGCCACGGCAGCATCTCAACCCACGCGCACCGACAGGCGATCGAGCGCCGTGGTATACCTGCCACCGCAAAGCGTATCAAACAGCTGCAGTCCGCTCCATGCAAAACCGCGACGACGCCTCGTTCGAGGCTCCCCTAAAAGCAGCCCGTTGGGAACCAGAAAGCCCACACCACTGTAACGCTGCTATACTTATAACTACCGATAAGGGGTTAGGTGCGACAGGCCAGCAGTATTCGCAGTGCGTATATGAGGCGCCTAGAGTCCTGAGAAGCGCGCCTCATCGACAAGCCACCCGCCATGCCGTGCCGCCTTTGGCTACCTATATTCACGCAAAGTCCGAGTAAGATTGTCACTCACACATTGTCACATACATACTTGGATAAGGACGGTCTATAATACGCGAGAAAAGAACAAAATATCAAAAACCTCGAGGACATGCAGCAATGACGGCGAGCTCATTTCTGCTTCAAAGTCCGCACGGAGCTTGTTTCTGCATGAATATGCGCGCGCGCTGCCAACCAAGCCGGGGACTGATTAAACATAATGAGAAACATAATGAGAAACAGACAGCCAGCTGTTTCTCATTATATTTAATTTATTAGTCACTGTATCAATGGCTGGTAAAACGGCATATACCAGAACGGCGGCCCATATGGATAGAAAGAAAGAAAGAAAGAAAGAAAGAAAGAAAGAAAGAAAGAAAGAAAGAAAGAAAGAAAGAAAGAAAGAAAGAAAGAAAGAAAGAAAGAAAGAAAGAAAGAAAGAAAGAAAGAAAGAAAGAAAGAGTATTTTGTGACAGCGCTGCTCCGAGTTTTCAGGCGATTTTCTGGAAGAAGCGCAAATCGCCTGCAAGCATGGATGGAGAAATTGTAAAAAACAGGTAGCTGATTAAAAATAGCAAGAAATTAAGTTTTAAAATATTGACACAAGTACGTTTTTCAACCGAGTATGCAGGCCGAGTTCGGCGGTCTTTATTGTGCCACGGGCACCGCTTCGGCGGGTGTGCCTGGTTGCGGCGATAACTCTTGGTGCGGACATTTTATTGCGTAACCTGTTCTGGTCACGACTTGCGGGCGCGCATCGCCAGCTATTGAGGGCGACGGCGCAATTGGAAGCCGAAAACAAAGCGTGACAACTGGACCGCGAACGGCAACTCCTGCCCATGCGAGGCGCGCTAACAACAGTTCCAACGCAGCGCTCAACGGGCGAGGCGGGCTCGGCGAAAGCCGCGCGCACGTGGTCATACCGCGTCTTCGCGTCCCATGGCATGCCGATGGGAAAGCGCGCCGAGCATTCTCACGGCGCTGGTCCGTGTGCGAGGATGCCTCGTTCTTCGCGAACGACGATTCGATAAGCTCGCGAATGCGTTAGCTCTAAAGACAGCTTCGGCCATTTTCACTCCCAAAACATTCACCCGCTTCATTCGGGGAAAGGAGATGCTGGTTCGGCGCAGATCTGCAGTGCACAACCATATAGTCGATGTTTCGGATCGAAAAAAAAAAAAGAAGTAGCAACCGACATTGAAGATATCATACCGTGCTTTGTTTCAGAAAGCATACCAAAGTAGAATGACGTCAGTCGGCGAACTATCAAGTCTTGCACCTCTTGCTTCTCTTCTACCTGGGATACTAAAACCAATTAAGCAAATGTACCTGTATAGTGTAGTTCTATACTACATAGCTTGACTTCAGCGACTGCAACACGGCGCACACAGTAATTCACTGAACTTTCAGTTATTTAAACACTGCGGTCCATCCTCTCCGTCAACTTTCGATATATACGTAACAAGTAGACAAAAGGCAACGCAAACCTTACGCGAAAGCAATTTGGAAGTAAACGTAGATGACCAAACAGCGCAACACGTGCAACTATCGGGAGTTTCCGACGACTGTCGACGCGAGTAATGTGTCGCAAAGAAAAGAAAGAGCAGCCACCTTTTAATCTGGAAAGCCGCCGTTCTTGAAGGATTTCTTTAGATCTTTGCTGAGCCAAATAACACACAGGAAATCAACAGACTCGTAAGAAGATGCATATACATGTGCTGTCTTTGAGTAAAGCTAAGAAATATTTCTCAATATATTTCGCTCTACTCAAGCGGCCCCCTAGCGCCAGCTGTATGACGCAGACAGCTGCACACCGAGAACTATGCGCAACGCGGCACCTGCAACACGGTCTGCGAACGAACTCAATTTCCTCCCAGTCAACGCACGCATCTAGAACTCAAATGTGCGGAGTGTAATCTTGCGTGCAACCACCACCAGGACGCGAGTAATTTAATTCTTTTGCTGCTCAAACGCTTTGAAGGTTTCTGCGGTTCGATGTATAGATACGAAAGAGTCACGGTTGGTGAGTGCATCTCCGCAGTAACGCAGATCAGAACGGTTGTGCGGTCGAGGAAAGCAGCGGCCCGGAAAACACGGGGCCACGCACGCACGCACGCACGCACGCACGCACGCACGCACGCACGCGACGCCACCTTCATATACATACAAGTGTACGTTGAGACTAGCTCCGTGCTGCTACAATTATCCACGATTCTCCACACACCATCACGTACAGAAGAGAGCCACACACTCCCCGCATTACGAAACGCAGGACACCTAGATTTTTACAATACGCTAACAGGGAAACGGGATATACCCAACTTGTAAACACTGCCGAGTCTTTCTCTAATGCACTATACAAGTGACCCACGACCAGCACTTAAAAAAAAAAAAATACTGTTGATCCCTCCGTCATAGGAATAGGAATAACAAGAAAGTAAAGCGTGTCCTTACAGAAGTAACTGAATGCTTACTGTACATTGATGTAAGAGAGTTTGCACAATGTATATTGATGTCTGGCAGCTATAGCACCGTTTAACGTGGATGAACCCACTTTGATGATTGGTGACAGCTCCATCCCGACGACTAACGTCCATGTTAAATGATAAAACAAACCATTGTGGTAGCTGTAGTATTTAACGCTGAAAGCGTAATCAGAGAACGAGGTGAAGAGTGTCGCATATTGGACGCAGAACTTGGTCACCATACCGCGGCATGTTAAAATGTGATTGAACACCACGGCCGGACCAGAAGGAAACGCAAAGCGCGTCGTGCAGCCCCCCGGCCGCGATTGTTCTCGGGGCGAGCGCGTGAGCATGGAACGCGATGTTACAGCCAGGTGAGGCAGGCGCGCGTCGCAGAGCTATTTTTGGTTTGTATTAGCGTGATGCTGAGCGAGGCCGACGCTTTTACGACGCTTGGTCCAAGCTCGCCACCTCGTGGTGTGTTAAGACATTGACAAAATTCAACTTCTATTGAAAACGCGCTGAATGGGATGGACGCGTAACGCGTTGCAGGTACTAGTCGCGGAGGCCACAGCAATGACGAATTACTTTACCTTACCACTCCCAGAGGTCAACACCACCCAGCCGACCGGGAGAGTGGTAGATATAAAAGGCGCGTTCGTAAAGCCTCCCGAGTCTGTGACCATGGCGCAGTGGATAGCGTGCCCGGCATCTGTTGTTGCGGACCGAGCGGTCGTGGGTTCGATGCCCGTATACGGTACCTTTTTTTCTTTGCCATCTGATTGTGTATATTTTTTCGACGTCATTTCCGTGACGGAAATACGTCACTGAAGTCTTGGTGGACCCCGGCATAAAACACTTTCGTGTTAAAAAGACAGCATTTTCTAAATAAACAACGAGCAAGAACAATTGCAGCTGGGAGTAGCGGGCTACTCAACGGACGTTAGAAAAAGTGCGGTGACTGCTCCTGGTACAGTGCATCAGCAATATGCTTGGCCAGGAGGTATAACATACAAGCCCGATGACTGGGATCTAACTTTCTATGGCAGTAATGTTATGTCCTCCCTACGCTTCCATGCAGTATACAATAGGGACACTGAAAGCAAACAAAAACGCGGCAGATTGATCTTGAAGAATCACAACCACAATACCAGCGCTTGAACACGGAGGATGTTGAAGGCTCGCTCCGGCCCTGTAGAGATACTGGCCCTATAGTGACAGATACGTAAACGTTCCCGTCTTCGCCAGCCATTCACCAAGTATTTAGTTCTGACGGCAAATAAAATGGCACGAAAGTATATGCGATAATGCAGGCTGCGTTCAAAGTTCAAAGAGCAAAAAAAAAAAAAACTATTAAGAAAAAGGAGAACAGTGACGCAAGGGGACCACACGAGTGCTAGTCATGTTATTAGTGAACAATCAAAGCAGACGAGCGATACACACAACGGGGAGCTGACGGACGGAAGACTCAACTTAGCGTGTGATAACCAGAAATACGACTGTGTTTGAAAGCCCCGCCACGGTGGTCTAGTGGTTATGGCGCTCGACTGCTGACCCGAAGGTTGCGGGATCGAATCCCGGTCGTGGCGGCTGCATTTTCGATGGAGGCGAAAATGTTTGAGGCCCGTATATGTACTTAGATTTAGGTGCACATTAAAGAGCCCTCCACTACGGCGTCCTTCATAATCATGTCGTGGTTTTGGGACGTTAAGCCCCATATATTATTATTACAATGTTTGATACTTCGATAATTTTCTACGTGCGGGCTCGAAAAGCATCCTGTCAAATACGGCGCAGGTACAGGCAAAACTTCTGTCGCCCATGCATGCTCTCGCGTCACATGTGAAACGAAATCAAGAGTCAGGCCGTTATACCGACACAAATATTCGCACGGCAGCGCTTTGGCCGTAATGCCTCGGCGGAGCGGAGACGGCACAATGCAGCACAAACAGGAAGCTCCCGAGGAAACCGCCATGGCCAACACTGTTTATCTGGACGAATCGACAAGACTCGTCGAAAAGCAGCGCCAGCAGTGAGACGACGTTGGGAGCATTCGGAGCTGCAATGACAGTCCGCCAGAGGGTCGACCTTGACCCTGCACCAGGTGACAAATATTTGCCCGCTGCAGCAAGCGAACGTGGCCTCGACATGGTTCCACGTCTGGTGAGACACGCCCCCTCAGCAAGCGGACGCGCAAACAGAGCGCGCAGCCAGCGGGCGTGAAATGATGACACGTCCGGGGCCACCCCAAGGCAAACGTATGCGAGAATACAGCACGAATGCGAAAGCACCCTAACAAAGCCCAAGAACGCCGGCCGGAACTATTTTGAGAACACGCAACGTGCACGAGTGGCAGCCACCCTCGCACGCTCCCCCCCTTCAGAAAAAAAGAAGAAAAGCTGTACGAAGGGATATCACTCTCGCAGGAGACGCCGCTGATGTCAGTAAGGGTCACACGAATATGCATATATGGCGGGCGCCCGCAGGTAACAAGCTCGGTCATTTTCTCCGCATATTATCATTACTCGTACACAGCATGTAGTGGCACGCCCCGCGGAAGCTTCAATGACCAGACCGAAATGACCCAGCAAATTACGCAGGAAGCCTGCCTGGGACACGAGATAACGGAACCCTTCTCCGCCGGCTCGCAGGATGCGATGTTGGGGGACTCAAAAGCGCGGCGCAATAAAGATAGTGGAATTCGCGCCGTGGGTCAGTGGGTCACGCGGCCCCTCGCAGGCGAATCCGCAAGAGTTTCCGTGGCGGCCAGCTCGCACGCCCGGTGTTCCCAAGCGCTCGAGGCGGCGGGCCATCTCCTTTCTGGAACAATCGGCCGCTTCCTCCCCGCTGAGCCAAGTGGTCGGCTAATGGGCAGTGCGCCGCTCTCGGAAGGAAGACACCGATGCGGATGGCTGTGCGCGGACTTCCGAGGCATGCTTTCGGCCCCTCGGCAACAATGCGAGCACGATCGACACGTTCGACCCGCGAAGGCCCGCCGTGGCGTTAAAGAGGAGCGCATATGCAGAGCGCGAATAATGAAATGCGCATACAGGCGGCTGGCAGAGATACGAGCTGAAAGGGCGTCGTTCACCTGTAGCCATGTGCGCTGCTAATGAATGAAGCGTCCAAGCTGTACGGTTCGGCGTTAAACTGCCGCGCGAGTTCGCGCACAGACGTGCTGCATTTACAAATGAAGGAACGCGCTCAAGTAGAAGGGAAGGAATCTACAACGCACTGAGCAAAACATATCGAGCGAAGAACTGGGAGCTTTAGTGAGATGGTCATTCAAGGCCTTGCACTTTCACCACGGATGTAATAAGAGGGAATGCGAAGGCAGGAGAGCGGAACCAAGGCACCCAATCACAGTGCAACCTCTTTGACGCGTGTCCGCATAATATGTATTTTATTCTTTTCCCGGCTACTGTCCCAATACTGCGTTGGCTGCTGAATAAAGTGTGTTGGCTGGTGTTCGTGTGCCATCAAATGATGCTGCTCCGCATAACGTGTTTTGCGGAGCAGTCTCACTCGACGCCATACGAACGTTTTCTATTGCATTAGTCGCTGAGTACGCCTAATTTCTCACTTTCTGGAGCTTGCTTTCGATAGTAAGATTTTTCTGATGACACCTTTTCCCATGTTCGCGTTAGGATCGTATCAAAGATTCCAGTGGAATTATCGAAAGTACGATTCTACGTAATACGTCTTCGGAATAATACGTACGTTCCCATTTTCGCAGTCAATGCCCCACTGGGGCATGCATTTGTACACGGTCAATGCAATCGCGTTTTCAGCTGAAACTGAATAATACACGAGTTCAGAGGTGGATTTTTGCTCGTATTTCCGAGGGTCGTATATTCCAGTGTACTAGCTTACATAACATTTAAACGTAACACGAACAACGTGTTACACGCCCACAACCGCGGCGATTCTGCAGCAAGAGCGTGGAGAAATCGTCAACGGGAGAGAGCCACTGCCATACCGCCAACTCGGATACGGTGGATGATGATGACGAGAATCTGGTGACGCTGCAAACAACGAGGTCTCATCGCACACAAGTCACGGTGTCTCAATGACAAGACGGGGGAAAAAAAAAACGAACACGAGCTTTTTTAATGGACCATCAAAGAAGGAATTTCAGCGCGAACTGAGGATCGACAAGGTGCGACGAGGATCGACAAGTTTGGTGAATGGCCCCATACATCAAACGCGCTGGTTAGGATAAGGCACCCGCGCGTATACGCAATGAAAGACATGTCAGCAAGCGCCCCATATCGTGCTATTTCACACCAAAGTGAAGCAGTGGTGCCCGCTGCGACAAAGCTGACGGAATCAGTGTGATCCTGAGTGCCATTGCGAAAACGGGCAGCAAAGTGGAGCAACGTGTTAACCTGAAGTTTTGCTTCAAATTATGCAAAACGGCGGTCGGTGTACAGCATTAAAGCAGAAAGTAAAAAGTGTCTGAGTGGTTTAAACGCTTTCGAGACTGAAAGAAAGGTAACGAGGAACCGTTGCGGATGTGCAACAACGCGTGAACACGGTGTCTGCAGCGATTGCAAAGGAAGCGCTTGCTGGCAGTTTCCAACAGTTTTACAACCGATGTCGGAAGTGAGTTGTGTTGTGACTAATTCTGATTACACTGATGACCAGTAACGGTATTTTGTTTGTAACTATCGTTTCCTTCATTTACTGTAACGCTTTCACCGAACTTTTCAGACACTTTGTATTTCAACGTTGCTGAATAAAAACGAGTTAGCTGCTGTTCGTGTGGCGTTGAGTGACGCTTTTCCACACGAAGAGTTATGCGGAGCAGCATCATTAGACGACACGCGAATATGCGATATTTTCACCGAATATACCCATATATATATTCACACTTTTTGGAGCTTCTTTGGAAAAGTACGATTTTCGGATAATACATTTCGTTTTCCGGTTTTCGTGAAGATTGCATCAACGAGATTACACTTAACGCAGAGTATGACATGCAGCTGTCCTCTTCCCTGCATGCATTTACGTGTATTAAGGAATTCACCAAGGTGGTACACACAGTTTGCGTTAAATCTCTCGCTGTGCGCGTGTGTTCCTGTTGAAATGGAAACTGTTTGTACTATACAGGTATACATGAAACATCTTGGTGAATGTAATGTACGCACGGCAGAGTACAGCTGTATGTGATATTCGACATTAATTGGAATTGCTTTGATACGATCTTCACAGGAACCAGAAAATGACACGTGCCATCCGAAAATAGTATTTTCCAAAGAAGCTCCAGAAAGTGTGAATATATACGGGAGTAATAGGCGACAATCGCGCACATTCGTGTGGCGTCGAATGGCGCGCTGCTCAACGAGGATAGGATCAGGGCCGGGGTTTGACTCGACGTCTCCCGATAGCAAAAGTAGTAACAAACTTATAGCATGAACATACTATGGTAGCTGCAGCAAGAAGTAATTACTGCTATACTCTTTGCGGAGATGGATTGTGGAACATCAACCTGCATAGCGAAGAGTTTGTAGGTGACGAGGCGAAGCGCCCTATGATGGCCCACCAACTAACCAATCTGTTGCTGTTCTTTATATTTTCGCTCTTGATTGCGCGTCGGTAGTCATTCTATTGATTCTTGTTAATTCTTTCGAGATATTGGACGTGATCTGAGAATTTCCCTAGCGGCTCTTGTTTCGCTAGCGTTTCCCTCACAACCTGCAACATTTAACGCACGTGTTTTTTTTTTTCTTTTTTTGGAATACTTTCTTTTTTTCCCCTAATACTTGAATGCACAGCTGATCGCTCTCTCTCTCTCTCTCGATTTAATCATTTCTTCTTTTCGCCTATCCTGTGAAGGCTGCGTTTGTTCACTCTATATAGCGTTCTTTGAAATATATTGTCACATGGTCATGACGGTGGAAAAGGAAGCAGTCGAGCAGTTAAAGAGAAAATTCATTATTGGGCGAACTTGTGTCCAGGAAACGAAAAGTGAAAGGACAGCAATACACGCTGTACCAGCGCCTCCTCTATTTTTCTAGAGGAGGCACTGGCTGAACAGCGGCAAGCATTAGCAATGGAATAGTGCGCGCTGTCCAGTCATCACCATTCGACAGGCGCGCACATCTGGATTGGCAGCACTGCGCCATCCCACTATAGTGCGATATTTTCGCTTGTGTTCTATAGTCGGATACAACTTTAGAAGTCAGCGGCATTTCCTCCTCAACGGCGGATGAACACAAGCCTGCAACAATGGGCGCGCACTCGGGACTGACGTCACGAGTGGGACGGCCGGTGGCTTCGCCTTCGGAGAACATCGGCGCGTGCATGAGCGGGACTACATTTCTTTAGTCGCGGAGGCGATCGGCTGCCGTGCTTCGGTCGTTTGGGCGGGGCCTCTCCTGCCTTCTTAAGTTGTATCCGACTATATTTCTGATATTTTAAAGGAAGAAAATAAAAATAAAGTAAAACAAAAAAAGTGAAACGACAAAAAAACATGGCTGATCCCTCCGTCATAGGAATCGGTATAACACGAAAGTGAAACGTGGCTTAAAAAAACGTTCTGCACGCAATACAACAATAAAACAAGCATCAGGAAATTTGAGAACTACTGCCCTTTTCTATTGCGATAGCAACTATATATATGGACACTCGACGAGTTTTTGCCGTCATCTCCCGCATAAAGTCCAAATTGATAACATACCCCTGTGCATAGTATGTTCTACCGTGGGTAAAAGCGCGCGAGTGCGTGCGATGAACGCGGCTGAAGCAGATATCAAACGAGCCAGCCCATCTCCGCCGCTCGGAGGGCGCATGCGATAACACCACTCCGCTCGGGAAGCCTGCCATCGAAGCACAGAGGAAATGCCCCGGCCGTCTTGAACGAGCATGAAAAGACGCGAGAATGGGCGGGGGGGGGGGGGGGGGGCTGTCGCTTGAGCAGCAACTTTTGAACTTTGATTTTTAGGGCACGGTCGCGATCGCTTGCGCGCGCGCTATCTCGGCAGCCATCAGCGGGCGCCTCGTATATCCTGCTACGTGCTGCGCTCTCAATGCGACGACACTGTGCAGAAAGAGCATCTTTTCCTGGAAACGCCGTATTCTCTTACACCAACGTTTTGCAGAGTTACGCGAGATCGGATACAAAAGAGTTTGCTGCCAGCCTCACTTCGTATAGCATTACAATTTTTTGCTATAGCATTCATTGCTTCGTCCTTCCGGTGAAACTGACTTTTTTCTTTTCTTTAGTGGGGGGGCTAGGGTTTGGGTCTGCGCGTCTGTATTGGATGACGATGCCCACACTGCAGATTACCAACGCGGCCTCCATTTTTCGCTCAAATTTGCACAACTGAGAAAATTTTAAGCTGGTCGGGCATTTTGACGCAGTGTGGCAGCAATTTTAACAAATTTCACGGTTTTGGCTCAGCTTGGCGCAAAAAATAAGGAATTGTATCATTTTTATGGAGTAATACCTTTAATATATAGAAACGAACAATATTTCAATATTAACAAAAAAAAAAATCGTCGACCGCGTACAGCAATCAACGGTCACGTGGCCGGGTTCATCGGATCGTTCATGCTTTTGCCGCCAGAGGCGCCACAGGTCATTTTTCGCGACTTTCAATTAAGAAATAAAAACACAAATCCATCTCTCACGAAAAAAACAGGGTTGGTTTGAGTCAATGCGACGGACAATCTTTCCACCAGTGGAGTCATCTCCTTTCATGTTCTGGGCAGTTGTGGCGGTCCCTTTAAAGCGTGCGGCAAATCCCTGTAACTCCGCTCGTACTTGACGGATTCTCAAAATTTTTGCGGCAGTTGATCTGTGAGGCAATTAACTCCTTTAATGAGGCCATTCGATGATTACCTGGAAAAGTGTTGCAGAGCCCCTTTGAGTGAATATAATTTTTCCGGTTTGACGCCGACGCGTAGAAACATTGTCATCCGTAATCAATGGATATACGTAGTGATGGCGGCAGTCCGAGGAACGCTTGAAATGATAATTACAATTTTACCATTCGAAAGGGGTCTTTAAGTTTTTTGTTGTGCGTGTTTCATCAGACGCTCCCTTACCTATGTTTTCATGTCACATAACATCTTCCATGCCTGGAATGCGTTTTTCTGCCGACGGTATCTCATAGCTAATCGAAAGAATGAAGTTGTCATCAGCATCTGGACAGGACGGCATTAACGCGAGACCGTTGAAAAATATAGGGCACATTGCTTCGGCTTATATTGTTTTGTCGTTTTTGCAATCTCTTCTAACAGGTATCATTCCAGATGAGTGGGAAGAGGGAAAGGTCGTTCCCGTTTTCAAATCCGGTAACAAAGGCTCAGCACTAAACTATAGCGACCAATCTCCTTGACCAAACTCATGAAACACATCATTTACTCTTACATTATGGGTTTCCTCGACTCCTATAAGCTACTTCACCACTCTCAAATGGGTTTCGTGGGGGGTCTCTCTTGCGAAATCCAGCTCGCCATCTTTGTTCACGACCTTCCTGCTAACCTTGACGTTAACGTACAAGCCGATTCCAGATTCCTTGACTTCGCGAAAGCCTTTGATAAAGTAGCCCACAAACGCTTACTACCATTTACTACAGCTCATCTGACCACATGTACTACAAAAAGACCTCGACCACATCCAGCAACGGTGCGATGACGTGCTTAAGTCCTTAAAACCTACTAAATGCAAATTAATTTCCTTCACTCGTCGTCTAAGTCCCTTCAACTTCTTATTACACAGCTAATGTCCCTGTTCAATCAGTAACTACTCATAAACAACACCTTCGACTTACCTCATCTAACAATAGGTCTTGGAACACGCACACTGCTAAAATTACGTCATTAGTTATAGCAGAACTTTGGGTTTCTTAAAACGACATTCACACAACGCTCCGAGTCACGTAAAACTGCTTGCTTACAAATCATTAGTTCAAGTCAAACATAGGGTATGCATCTCTCATCTGGAACCCACCCAAAGTAGGTCTCACAAATATTCTTGAATGCGTTCAAAACTGCGCGGCTAGGTTTATTCATGCTTGTTTGAGGCCCGTGTACTTAGATTTAGGTGGTCGAAATTTCCGGAGCCCTCCACTACGGCGTCCCTCATAATCATATCGTGGTTTTGGGACGTTAAACCCCAGATATTACTAGATTTATTCACGTTTCGTATTCATACGGCATCAGTGCTTCAACCCTCAAAGTCGGGTGCAACTTATCGCCTTTGTCTTGTCGCCGACGCATTGCAATCCTCTTTTTTTTTTTTTTCACAAGTTCTTTCACTCGCCACTTAATCGCGCTCTTTATATTATCCCTGCCGCTCACACATCTCGCCGCAATCGCCATGCAGTACAAGTTTCCGCCTTACGTGCCAGTACTAAAACATTCCCCGCTTCATTTTTTTCCCCAAGGGCAGGGAACGACTGGAACGGCCTTTCACACAACGTCGCCGCTATCCCCTGCCCATCAAGCTTCACGCGCAGCCCATCAAATGTAACTTTACAGTGATCATTGTGAGAACGGTACTGCTAGTATAACAACCCATCCCTCATGTAATACCTCCTCGGGGTTCTTAAAGTAAATAAAGAAGAGGCAGAGCACTTGAAAGAGAAAACACGTTAAAACACGCACGCACCCCCCCCCCAAACACACACACACACACACACACACACACACACACACACACACACACACACACACACACACACACACACACACACACACACACACACACACACACACACACACACACACACACACACACACACGACACAGTGATATCACGGCTTTAATCGAAAGTTACCTAACTGTCAAGAGCCAGTCATCCAATAGTGCATTATAAAATATGGCCTCGGTACGCTTTTCAGATAAATGAGTTTGCCCTGTACATCATGTCACCCTTTCCTACCGTAAATAACGCTCACCAGGATAATTTATCCGGTCCCTAATTGTCATGTCTGTTCTATACTTTATTGTGGCCGACGAGGCGTGATAAAATTCGATCAAATGATCAGAGTTTTTGATACGAGTCGTTTTCCCAGAATATTTCATTGCGAATAATAAAAAGCAGCAAATATTTGTTGACCACTGCCGTCGCGCCCGCCTATTCTCATGATAGTGGTTTGAGGTTAGGAAAGATGCTTATTTCTGCAACCGATAAGGAAGCACGGCTCAGCGCCGCACATGGGGACAAGACAGAAGAGAGCGCAAAGGAGAAGTCACTTTCTTGAGATGAGCACCTACACCATCGAGCGGCAGGTCGAGTACCTCTCTCCTCATTGGAAAAACCAGTGTGCGATCAGCGGCACTGGGAATCGAACCCAGCACCACCCGAATTGGAAGCGGACGCCCTACCACTTGATACCACTGCTGTGTCTCACCAGTACCCTTCATCATAAAAATACAGCAAGCAACACAAGGACGAAGGAACACTAAACGGGACGGGCGCTGGTCGTTTCGTTTGGTCTTTCGTCGTCATTGTATGGCTTGCGCTATATTTTAAAGACGAATACTAACCAACTCGCCCAAATTGTCTGTTCGCCGGTACCCTTTGCAGTGTAATCTGCCGGCAAAATCCCGGCGAGATATTTTCACGCACAGTATGTGGACGCGGGAATCTAAAGCACTGCCGAGCGCAGTGGGTGTATGTATAAGGTCGCCTGCTCCGTTACGCGTTAGCCTGCTGTGCTTGTTTCTGCGCGTAGTGGCCTGCGGTGGCGTCCATGCAGAACCTCTCCAAAACATTATTATCGTACAGGCGAAGCCCTGCACTCTCAGTTTCACCCAGCTCGGCCGATCCCAGCAGGCTAGGGCTACGCGGAATGTTTACAGAGGGCCAGTTTCTGCTACTGGGATGATGCACAAAAGGGGGACGGAGGAGGGGACCCGCGACCCAGATCTGGGCGCATGCGTGGAAAGAACAGCTGCTGCCACGGGTCGCCGACACGGCGGCCCCGTTTAGACCACTAGGGCTGTAAACGGCTCGCGGACATTGCCGCCACATTCGCGTACTTTCAGAGCGGTTGCTTCGAGCGGTGCATGCATGGTTGTGGAGGCTACGCGACCATGGTAGACTGTATATACAAGCAAGGTACAGACATGGAATCGGAGAGAGCAAGGCAAAACCAAGCCCAGAACACATCAATGACCGTACCTGCTATCATCGTGTAGCCAGCTAGCGTACACATTCGCGCAACACCCCGCCCCATCACCTCCTACAAACACGCGAGAAAAAAATGTATATATATCGCTGGCCCCACAATTTCCAAACGACAACGCCACAATACATTCGCAGACATCTTTCGTGGTACCTAGTAGATAGGACATGTATTTCGTACTCGGCAGTAAGTTCTTACAAAGAAACTTCATTAAAGTAATTAAGAACCTAGCGTCTCCTCATTTCGAGACGATCACAAAAGAGGCTCTCGTCGGGGAGGGTGCAGCGTCCCGGCATCTTTGTCTCGCGCGCGTCCTCCGATCGGACAAAGACGGAGGCAAAACGCCAATGTCGTGACGGCGCGCGCAGCCAAGCTTGTACACGCGAGGTTCGGGTAACGGTAGAGCAAGCAGAGCCTTGTCCCCCTTCGGCTTGTGTTTAGCTGCTGCTTCCTCGTGCTCCCTCGTCGCGCTCCTCCGCGCGCGCACGTCAGAGACGAGTGTCTTGTGCCTGCCAGCGGGGAGCTCCCTCCGTCCGCGCCCAGCTGCTACCATGTGCGCTGAGTGAGCCGGCGTGCGCCGACCGACTGCCGGCGCTGTAGGTCAAGGCGCCGCCCGCACGCGCGGCAGCCACCGGAACGACGACTCTTTGGGCTTTGCACGCGCCGCGCAGTCAGTGCCCGCCCAGCGCGGCAACACACAAGGCGCATCACGCAGCGTCGTTCGTGCACCGCCTGTCCCGCAATTTAGCTGTCAGTTTCGCAAAAACGAGGCGCCGAAACAGGTGAGCGACGGAAACTGCTACCGATGCTTAGCTTCCGTTGCTCGATGTCGGCTGAGGGAACTTTATTGCAAAAAAAAAAGCAATAATAAGTACACGTGCAACAACTGGCGTCGGGCGTGCAAACGTCTTTAAGAGCTCTCGCAAATGCGCGCGTCATTCCGCTATCGTTTCACTTTGCGGGGCGATCGAAACGTGTACACGGTATGCTTTGCACGACACACGGACAACTCCGGCAGAGAAAGGAGAGGAAGGTGCCGGACGACGAGAGACTTTCATTAAGGATTGATTAGTCGCCGTTTCCAGCCGACGCACGCAGGTAGGCGCGAGGCAGGTAGGGTCCTCAGCCTATAGCAGCGACTTTTCGCGAATGCCACAATTAGCTCTCATACAGATTTGGCCATGACAATGACATTGGCTGGTGTGTGGTGCAAGCTGCGCGGAAAGTGAATGGGGGTATGTGTTAAGAGCTGGCTGCAACGACGTACCGAGATGAGAGTATGCGTTTAAAGGGACACTAAAGGCAAATATTAAGTCGACGTTGATTGCTGAAATAGCGGTCCAGAAACCTCGTAGCGCTGCTTTTGTGCCAAGGAAGTGCTTATTTTGAAATAAAATCACGTTTTTAGTGGTCCGCATCGCGTTAGTGCGCTTCAAATCTCCCGCCTGAAAATACGACTCTCATACGTCACTGCTGCCGTGCCCAACGTTGCCCGCTTTTACTGCGCGGCCGCCGACACTAGTAGCAGCCGAGCGGATGTAGCGGGACCCACAGTAGCAACAACGGCGCTGCGGCAAAGACTTGCTCGGATGGGCACATTGAAAGCCGTCACCAAGTTGCGGTTGGTCTCGTAATCCTCAGTACGAAAGTTCAGCGAGCACACACGCAGACTGTTTAGCACACTGGCGCAATGGCATGACACTAAGCCACTTCGAGCGTAAGTGTTCATTCCGCGGCACCTAGTGAAAAGACACACCGGTTTCCTTGCTGCAGCACTGGCGTTGTGCACCATTCGGGCATCCGGCAATATCACACGCATGCGGCATTATGTCGAACTTTCTGTCAGAGCGACATTCACGAGCGCGCAAAACACGCACGGCAGTGCGCGATCCCGAAACTACCACTGAGACGGGCGAGGCACAGTTCGGCGAAAACGGAACCTTTGAACCACGCGCGCCGTTCCCCATGGCAACGCCACGGAGGTTTTGTTTTCCATGAATCAAGCGGAAACGAACAAACAGCATTTTATTACGTCTTTTGATGCTCGGAATGTTCTTTTTTTACTGCTGCTAGCTTGATTACTAGTGATTTATTGTAGGCCGACTTCCATATGTCATCGGGATCACTTCGAAAATGTCCCACTCGTGGCGCTCATCACGTGATACATTTAGCTTAATTTCTCGGTAAGTAGGGCACTGCTGTTGATAATATTGCCGTTTTAGAAGTTGTCATACATTGGGCTTTCACTCTGACATAAATTGTTATTTGCCTTTAGTGTCCCTTTAATATACGGCCACCAGAAGACGTCTTCCTCTCGAGTAAAGGAGTTACGACCTCCTTACGAGACCACATACATATGTTCCAAAGTGACAAGATATAGAACACTCCTTTCGGGAGTACGTCGACGCCACCATACTCTATTACCTGTGATGACACAACTCTGACTCTGACGGGTGAATTTCGCATGCACCGGAAGCAGACGCTCGTCTTCACTTCCACTGCGCAGTCACTTTTAGCAAATGAGCATTCGGCATCTTACACCAAGCTGGCGCAGAACGGAACGAGCGGACGAGCCTTTAAAAGGAAGCTCGGCCCACGGCCATGGGCGAAACACAGATAACCTCACTAACTTCTCAGAAGCCCATGAAAACGTGCGTAGCAAATGAAGCGTGGGAAGGAACGAGAATGACCACATGATTAACGTCGGCGCGCAAGCCGGTCGTCATCAACAAGAGAGCCAACATGCCTAGACTGCGCAAGGCAAACTTGTACGTCAGCACACTTGTTGTGGGTATACAAGGAGTGGATAATACACTTTAACCTTTCTTTGTCACGATACTACTTCAAGTCCCGTAGAAGATAGGCAGGCACGTGAGCGAATTATTAGGTGGCTTCTGGCACATTCAGATTCAATACCCTAAGTGTATAAGCAAAACAAAGCAACCTTTATTAAATATCTAAAAAAAAATCAAAAGAAACGATTTCAAGTTACACAGAATCTAGAACTGAGAATGTCCACGCTGATGCGCATGTTGTGCTCTTCGAGAACGCCGCGAAATCCGGGCCGCTTCCTGTAGAAAAGGGTGGAGCGGCGAAGGCTGGAGACACGGTTTTAATTGGGCCACGCACGTCGAAAACTTATTAACTAAGCTACTGCATCTACTCCACAAAGTCAACTTCAATGCCGAAGAGAATCATCCTCTCCAAGGGAAATTAAGGTAAGGTAAGGTTACTTGAACGTTGATCATTTAGCGATAATTGAGCTTACACAAAACACTGCATTCAACAAACTTAGATGCCATAAACCCAACATATTCGCAGCGAGGAGCGCGTGCTTCTCTGGAGAAGTAATCAGTGTTGCGACAAGGGTTCACACCTCATATGGAAAACATCATCAGCGAGCGCACTAAAACAGCAACTACAGAGACTCTCAGTCAACACTCAATGAGCGACTGGCACAACAAACACGTATACAAAACCGCAGGAGTGGCGGCGGCAAGGGAACGGCGGCAGTCGGCCAGGCGTTCCGCGCGCGGGCGGCGGAGGCGCGCGTCTCGGTCCGGCGTGCAGCGCTCCAATGACCCCGTTTCTCGGCCGCCGCATCCTTGGCCGGTCCACCCAACAAGAATAGGCGCCGGCGTGAATCAGATGGCGGTCCGTGCGTTAAGGGGACACGCGCGCGGGCTCCCCAGCTGACCGTGCCCTTGCCGTCGAGAGCCACACTGGGCGCGCCATCACCTACGCCTCAGTGCCGCGTCGCACGGCCAAAAGCGGTGACCGTCTTTTTTTTTTTCCCCCTCAAAGAGCGCAGGCACACCACTCGCGGCCTTTTCCGCAATTACCGAGGAGAAATATCTATCCTGCAGCCACAAAGGCTTTGTGTAGCGATACGCGCCAAATTGGCTCAAGTCGATTTTCAACGCGGCCCTGCATGCAACTCCACCACTGACCGTTTCATGCGCTTCACCATTTCATTTGTTGACATATCTTCCGAGTCCGGGTCATTGAACATTAAATGTGTGCGTGCATATGCGTGTGGGGAAGGGGCAGACACACGGTGAGAGAGTGTGTGTGCGGTATTCGCTCTCCCTTAAAACGGTGTGTATCTGCAACTCGCACAGAAGGATGCACCGGGTTGTGAAATGAAACGCCAATTCTTACATCTTCACACGTACATCGAGATCAGAGATCAACGATTTCGAGTCTGCGACGGTTCGCAGCTGACATGCGTGCAAGCGCAGACTCGCAAGAGGCGTACCAGATACCGCCTACGACCTCGGCTGTCATACTGCGATAAACGATAACCACGGGACTTAAAAGGTTTCAGTGCTTCTTCATTCAATACCTGTACGAACGAGTACTATAGCGACGGTGTACGAAATCAGTTCCAAAAGACACTTTGAAAAAGTGAATTTGCACGTGGTCAAGAGAAAACGCAACCTAAATGCTCAGCTATCGTTAACTCCGGAAAGGAGGGGGGGGGGGTCGACGAATTGACAGGGTTCTTAGTTAGGTGAGATAGTTGGTTCATTAACATTGTGGCAGAACCGCGCAAAATACGGGCGCTGTTCTGCCACAATGTTAACGACGAATTAAAGCTATTTGTGGCATGAATATACGATATCTGGTTCAATTCACAACCTCTTGTGCACCCCGCGTATATTCGCATCCCTTTTCGCTTTTGACAGTACAGTCCTCGCAAAACCTCATCACGAGGCTATAATTCTGGCGAAGATTCACGCGATGGAGGGCGATAACAGTTGAATAGTCCTTAGTACTGATGCGAGAAACAGGAAAAGAAACAAGACGACTCAAAGCATACCTCACATCTACAAGAACGAGCTATCAAGATAACTCAAAATGGCGCTGCAAGCGATAACAATTAGTGTGCCTGTGCGCTTCCGTTACCTCTCTCTACACTATTCGAAAGAGAGGCTTCCTACGACATGACGCAGAGAAGTAAGCTGCTGCACTCCGCTTACATCAAGAATGAAAGTATAATAAAAAACCATACGGCCGCCTACAAACAAAAATTGGTGCATCTGAAATAAAGATAAACAAAATATCGCGGCATAACAACGAAAACGTGGACCGCAATAGCAAGGAAATGCACGTGCGGGCTCCGGTGCGCGAATATGTCGGCTCCCACGAGCAGGGAAAAACAATCTACTCGGGTAGTCCCACTCACACTTGACGCTGCCTCCGCCCCTCCAACGCTCATTGCCACCTCCGTGGATGCGTGGTAATGCATACATGCTAGCACCGTACGTTCGCTCTTCCCGCGAGCCATGGATACCGAATACGCCAACGAGAATGCATGCATGTTTGCGGCGGCCCCGATCTCGCGCTCCCCTGTTGCACGCAGATCCTTTGGATGCCGGGCTCATGCGTCGGGATGCACGACTTTAGAGCATTATTCTACAATATTTGGCCGTGCAAGATCACAGCCGCGTAGCACAAATAGAGGCGCGCGCCTTCAGAATAACGTCCAACAAAATGGCGCCAGCGCAGCGAGTCTCCGCAGACGCTCGAGTCTGTCGGCAAGGGCGCGTAATAATAGTATACGCGTAGTGGAAACTTGGCCTGATTGTGCCGTTGCGAGGAACACGCAAGTGTGCAATCAAGCGTAGCGCATGCATGTATGAGAGTTAAAATGTGCACATGCAGGTGGGGAAGTAAAAACGCCGTAACATCAAAGAAGCAAGTCCCCAAGTTCAGTGCGCTGAAGCAGCCAAAAATATTCTGACCGAGTGACAATGCATTTAATGTTGTAATGTAATGATGGCAGTATTGTTCACTATAATCAATGACACGCTACAAAGAACGACGACGCTAGATATTTGATCCCATCAGTCTAAGTAAGGATTTAAACGACAGAGACCGCAGACGTTCTATACAAGTGGCGCGTTATGAATGGTAAATAAACTGACAGGCACGCAAAACAGGCCGCGCGACAAAAAAACACACACACCCACACGGACGCACGCACCTGTTCGGTAGCGGAAAAGCACGTTCCGGGATGGCGAAGAGGCCAGCGTGACCGACACGGGGCTGCCGTTCCTCTCGACCGGGCTACCGACAAGCGGCAGTGTCGCGGCGCACGAAAAGCTCATTATTGCCGGAACGGGCATACCGTACGCGCGTCGAGTTCGAAACGCAATGGCGCGGCTTGAGCCAAAGCCGATCGGGCAGAGCGCCGCGCATCTATACGTGGGTGAGACGGGGCGAAACCGCAACGTGGCCTCTCGTGTCAGTGAATCCGAGAGGCGGCAACGACCCTGGCTGTTGTACGCAACGCCGCAACCTTCCCCGGCACACCGCCGAAGTCTGGCCTCGGGCCAGCATCGCGCACGACCTCTGTGCCAACGGCCCCGGCCTACCCGCTGACTCACTACAGCACACAGGGCTCGTACAGCGCGTCCGTTGTATATATATGGGCGAGTTTCCCGTTACTTATGGGGCCTCAATGGCACATGGGCCACACGCAAAATTAAGGACAGCGGAGGACGAAGAGTGAGGCGACCTAAAGCTAGCGGCGGCATTTTCAATGGTAATAATACCCCTCCACTACACACCCTGGAAATCGAACACACCATCTACTTTTTGCGCAGTATAATGTACAGAATTAACGCACGAATCCGCTTTCGGGTAGGCTTTTACCGGCGGTAGAAGTGAACGGTGGCGTTACGAAGGAGTTAATTATTACAAACTGCGTGTACATGCTGAGTGTTTACAGCAGTCTTGTGCCGCTTTCGTGAACACGTTTAGTCAAGTGAAACGTACGTGCTCATAGTTGTGGTATTTTGAGATCACAGCTATAAAATTCTACGCACGGCAATTAACACCGTCCCGTGATGTCGCGTCTTGGCATTGCGTTGATGAATTGGTTGCCGCTGTGACATGTACGACGTGTTGCGATGACGCGTGTCTTTTGTGAGGGACGCATAAGCACAGAATATACATGCAACGAACTTAAATTTAGCAAGGTTACTCCATCTTTGCTCATGCAATGTGTTGCCCAGCCTTTCCGATACTGCCTTCACGTTAACCAAAGCATACATTATATATGCCAATGACCTGATGTTCGAAACAGTTTAAGACCACTGCTATAAGAATATTGTTTTACATGGAAAACGGACATTGCCGCGTTAGTTTGCGCTCACCGGCGCTCTGGTGGCAAGCGGAGCAAACTGCATGTTTTAGTCGTTTACTATATAAGCAAACGTTTCTCCTTGGTCTGCATATAGTGTCCTATATATTTTCTTTTTTCTTTTTTTTCGACGAACCTCGGCACGCTAAACAGGAGGAAAATTACAATCGTTTCAGGCACACAAAAATACATCCTTAAACTGTATTGCACATGCACCCACCCTTTGACTAATTAGCGCAACAGAAAAAACTGGTTCGTTCAACGCTCTTTTTTTTTTTTTTCCAGAAATACAAAACAGTGTAGCGCCAGACGCAGGTCAGCTGACAAACAACGATCTAACCCCACGGTATAGGATGCTAAAATTTACGCCACAAAATTAGAAGAGCTGCAATGAAAGACTCGGAAAAACGCATTCTGCGGCCAGGCAATGACGTCATCTTCTACGGGCGCAGTCAGTCACCTCGCAGCCTGTGTTTATAAACAGTGCCACGGGGCCAGAGAACCGCCTGGCAGCGGCCCAAGAAAAAGAGCGACCTTCGCGCCGCTACGTGCGCGTTCAACCGCGGATCTCGCGCGGCAGCGGTCGGTGCGAGGAAGTGTGCCGCTGGGCAAGACACTGCACTGCTGCAGCCAGCGTACAGTCAAGTGTCTGCCATAGGCATCGCCCCGCGTAAATTGCACGCACATCTCATGTGCGTGTGTGATCAAAAGTATATAGATCAGGCGTTCTAAGAAAAAGAAGAAAAAGCAGTCACTGAAGACTGAAGTTCGCGCTTTGTCTTAGAATAACAGAGAGCTGAGCTAGTTTGTAAGTATTCATTCTAAAAAAGACAGGGCGTGCAAACACGGACACAAGAAAGAAGTCAGGACACCACAAGCCGCCTCGGCGTTTGTGGTGTCCTGACTTCTTTCTTGTGTCCGTGTTTGCATGCCCTGTATTTTTTAGAATGAATCACGCTTTGTCCTCTGCATTGCAAACGTCGTAGTGCGCTTTACAGTTTAAGACTGTGAAACGGAATTCCTGGTCCGTATGCTTTTGATCAAGGGCTTGTTGACATCAGAGTAGATTGTCAGCAGGGCTAGAAACGCACACAAACGATCGCGCATTTCCCCCGCTGCAGCTAAGCGCTGCTGCTCAAGTGTTTTACCGAAAACAGTTTTACCTGACTGCGTGCGACCGGCGCATAGAGACCTCGGTATCGTGGAAGAGAAAACGTGCAGTGATGCGAGCCATCTTGACTTCATTCCTCGCATACGAATGAATGGAGATGGTTCTAACGCCAGCTTTAAGCTTGCAGTTCTGCTGCCGCCGCCGCGGTGGATACAGTGGTTACGGTGCTCGGTCGCTGACCCGAAGGTCGCGGGTTCGATCCCAGCCGCAGCGGTCACATTTTCGATAGAGACAAGAATGCTAGAGGCATAAGTACTTGGATTTAGGCGCACGTTAAAGAACCCCAGGTGGTCGAAATTTCTGGAGCCCTCCATTACGGCGTGCCTCTTAATCATATCGCAGTTTTGGCACGCAGAACTTCAGCAATTATTATTGAAGCGAAAGCCTTAGATGCCTCATCAAACGCGAAAATTGACCGGCGTCCCGCATCGGCGGTGTCAACACGAGTGATGCGAAAGTTCACGTCATGAAGTCACTATATGACGTCATCATGACGTCACAGACAAAAATTTGTGACGTCACATTATGACGTCATCAGATGACATCGTAGCTTGGTCAACGGTAGGCCAATCACGGAGGCAGTGCAAAACCAGGTGAGGTGCCTCCGATCCTGGAGGCAGTGGAAAACCACGTTAGGTAAAGCTTTCGGAGGGTGGCGGGGCAGGATCAATACATCGGCTGAGAAGAAAAGGAAGGAGATGGCTTTTGTCTTCCAGTCGTCTTAGGTGAGTGCAAAAGGGACCCTGCGAGTTTTTATTATTGGAGTTCTTCTAAAAAGACTGCATCAAACAAACAAACAAACAAACAAACAAACAAACAAACAAACAAACAAACAAACAAACTCATCAGTTTGGCATAGCTTTTATCGGCGAAGCTCTACCACTATAGATCACTACCAAGGTTCCGAGGAACACACATATAAGCCCTTTACATCGCGAAAAAGGTCCGCACATACTAATCAAAGAACATAACTGGGCAAGTTTGTATACGCCTCTGAACGGAGAAGCACTAGGGCCTAGACCGAAAAGAAAGCGTCAAGACAGCGCTGCGTGTTGAGATCTTTCTTTCTTTGCCATGAAGCCGCCAGACTGCTTTAATCACGAACGTACAACGAACTTGCTTGAAAATTAGTTTGAAACGCACCGAAAACGCGGGCAGTGGAAGTGGACAGGACAGCGCTTACACTCACAACTGATTATTGTCAGAAACTCACGCGTAACTGCTTGATATGTATCTGCTTTACATGTTTTTTTTTTTTTGACAATAAATAGCAAGTTCTGAGTGTAAGCGCTGTCCTGTCCACTTCCACTGTCCGCGTCTTCGGTGCGCTTCAAACTAATGTTTAAACATGAACTTTACCAACTAGCAAAACTCTCCATCTTGTTACGTACACAAAAGGTGTCCGGAATTCTCAACAGTCGGTTCGCCGTTAGTCCTTTTTTTTTGTGCTGCAGTTCAAGGAAACTGCATTAAGGTTTCTCAACAAGAGCCTGTCAAAATGAGGGAAATTTCCGTGCCACGGACATTTTACAAAGCAGAGCCGCACTGCGATTTGCTGTTGCGCAGGCGAAGACGATGCGCGGTGCGAAAATATCCTCGGTCCCTCGCCGAAAGGAGGCTTCGAGGATGGAGGCTTTCAACCCAAACAAGCCCACTGCGTCCTTTCCCCGTCATCCATCCAATCTCGCGATGTCGAGGCGCGTGCCTGGCGCGCTTCGTCAGAGATGAAGAAGGATCGGAAAGCGCATTAGTCGCCACTCGTCGAATCGACAGTCATCCTTGACATATATACGTCGGACGAGGATAAGCAAGCAGGGAATTATTGCGCAGCAACCTTCCTCGCCGCAAAGACACGCGAATAGCGACCCCAGGCGAGGCCGGACGCCGCACGAACGCGTCGCGCGATGTATACATATACGCCTGCACAATCACCGGGTGCACACACACACACACACACACACACACAGAGATGGGGGCACTGCGGGCGGCCCTTCCCACTTGCGCAACTGACAAACGTGACGAACGCTTATTTCTAAGCAAATTGACAAATCTAAGCGAAGGTCTAGTGTGAGCAATCCCGTCGGGTTTGAGTTGCGCAACATATCAATTATAAGAAAATTAGCTGCATATTATTTTTTTTGGGGGGGAAGGGGGCAGCTTCCACATTCCGATAACATCGCGTGAGTATAGATGTACAGTTATAGAAATAAGCTTACTGCCTTTGTCAGCAGGACACCCAAAGGCTACTGGGCGCCTTCAACAAACGCTGTACAGTGTCGTTCGGCTGTGTAGTGCGGTTCCCGCGGCACTCCTGACAATCCAGGCACCTACAGACAGCGAGAGTTCATTCCCTACGTCGTTGATTGAGACCGAGGATATAGCACCGAAACTCCTGAACAGTCCTGCTGTCAGCCTGGCGGTCACTTTTCACGGTATGCGCACGGTAACACCACTGTGGCGCACGGTAACGATATGCGCACGGTAACACCACTGTTGGTATGCGCGTGACCTAAAAACGCGGCCATACGTGGTACGTTGGACCCTATCGGGCTAGGGTGGGGCGCGGCGGGCTCATTGTCTCGAGTCAGCATTCCCGTTTAGCTTCGCAAAGAGCGCATGATCTCAATGGGGACGATACTGCTCATTGTAACAACAGTTTCTCCTTTTCCAAGCACATCAACATGTCCCTTCCTGGACAATTTCATCGAGTGCTTAACAGAAAGTAACTGTAGAAAATGAGGGGCGTACCACGCATTAACTGCAGTCCGGCGAACGAAAGATAACCGAAGACGTCATTATGGAAATGACCGGGCAGTTTCGAAAGGTAATCTCACGGCAATCTGCGACGAACGCCGAACCACGACAGAACACGTCACTCCATGCTCCGAGGCTTTCCTCGCAACAACGGCGTGCATGCTTCCCACGCTCTCCTTTCGCAACGACAACTACGCGAAATACCCGCGCCACTCACGTCAGGACAAAACGCATTGTCTTCTTTATTTTTTCCCCCTCCATAACTATCAGCACTTATTGTTTATGCTTCGTACTTTCTTTCCTTATATAGCAAAAATTTCACACACGTCTATTTAGTATGCAAACGTAAATAATGTACTACACCAAAGCAATAGCGGTGAACACTGAGGTGAGCAAAGACAATTTCTACCACATAGATTCAAAGGCGCGTGCGCTAACTCGTCTATTACCGACCAATGTATGCACACAATAGTTAACACGTCCGGTAACCCTGCGTATACGCGCAGTGTTATTGTACGCACAACTGCAAGTCCGAATATCTACAGTACTCGGTTTAGGAACTGAACTCACGTGCGCGTCTCTTTTACGAGAGACATGAGATACATATCAGAAGGTGGCCCACAGGCGCGTCGACAGATACAGGCGCCCAACGGGATAATCGAGGTCACAACCCGAACCCGGTCGAGGTCGTAGCTCTTCTGTTTGCACAAGAGACAACCGGGTGGGGGACGAATCCTGGCGAGGTCGAGGTGTACCCACCGGAATCACACACAGGTACGCGTGCTTATAAAAAAACTGAGCCAATGAATTTTTTTTTTTAGTATCCCTACTAAAGTCATCACCGTAACGATAACTCTGCAAGGATATTCTTCGAAAAATATTCAAACAGCTTGGTCATGCAGAATTCAGCTGCAGAGCTCGAGGTCGCACGCACGGTAAATCTCAGCAGCGGAGGACAATTTCGATTGAGGACGAAATGCGAAAACGATCGTGTATGTATACTATGGTATCGGTGAACGTTAAAGAACTCCGCCCCCGCTATATACACGGCGTGTCTCATAATCAGATAGTGACTTTCGCACGTAAGACCCAAAGTTTCATGTTCAGTTAATGAAGGATTAGGAAGCTACTCGATCTCTGTTTGATACAGATTTAAAAAAAAAGTAATTCGCGTGCCTGTATTATCCTCACGTGCACTATAACGATTAAAAGGTCTAGTGAGTTTTCAGGATGTGCAGCCGTGGCATCGAAGCATGCCCAGTGATATATACACTACAAGACATGGTGCTGTGTGTACTATAACCACTCTAACGGCGACGGCCACGCGAAAGCACCGACGGAAGAGGCCTGTCGAGACCTCGATCAAATTTGATTGATGGAACGGGTTCCGCTCTTCGCTCCTTGTGAGGTCACGCGCAAGATCTAAAAGAGTGTGCACTGCTTACACGGAGGAAGGAACCATGGGAGCGAGAATGATGTTGGGGAGCTATATAGCCTCGGAGAGCCAACGTACCCTGCCGCCAACGCTCCTTTCCTTCAATGTAGGTCCTCCATGGTTGCCGCACCTTTCAAGACATTGATTGGTTCGCGTCGCTCGCTTTTCACGCACGGCGCGACTCGCAGCGAATGTATACACTTCTGAGGCAATGCTACAAAGGCCATACGAGCGAGCTTACAAAAGCTGGAAATTCGAATGCCAGCTACATGTGATCCAGTAATTAAATTAACGAGGCTAGCGCGTGCTATACAGGCGCGGACGAATCAGTTTCCGTAAAGAGACGATAAAGAAAATGAATGCCGGGCCGAGAAGCGTCACGTTGCGCGCGGTCTCTTGCCGAAAGGCGCTGCTACAGGAGCAGACGAACCAGTGGAAACTTCCAAAATTTTCCGCCGCTGCGAGTCACGTACACGTTCAATGGCACGCTCATTTGGGGCCGCCCTTTCTCCGCCATCTTCCAGAGGGCATTCCTCGGCGGCGAGCAGATAAGCGCTTAAATACATTTTGGCCAGAGTCGAAACTCGGCAATCGGCCGCTTCCGCCCCTTTTCTCGCGGCCTCTCTCGAACGACGCTCGCAAGAAGCTGACCGAGGGGTGAACTTCGCAAGAGACTTCGGGAAACGAGATAAAAACGGGTCCGCGTCATTATTTCGCGTTCGCCTCAGTGCTGGAAGCACTCGGGCAGGCAATATGCGCCAGCAGGGGAAAATATCGTTACCGATGCGGCTCAGCGAGCGACTTTTCCGGCTCACATATACTACGGACCTTGCCCTTCCTTTGCTGGTCGTACACAGCCCTTAAAGATACCTATATCTGCTTCAGTAGGACACGGCGCAGCGTTGTGAAACAAATTCGAAAGCAGTAGAGGCGAATCCCATTGACCTTATATTACTTTATGTTACACTTTACGCTTGCATAGCTCACCGCAAGTTCAACGAGGCGCGACTAGTGAAACCGTGAGTCTCCAAGCGCATGAGCAGCACTTTTCATATACCAGTATCATGAATCGCCGGGTGAGATCACGCAAGGCTGTGTAAGCATTTCGTCTGTCTAAAGCGCTGCACTACGCGGCTACTATACTCAGCGACACCGTAGCGACTAGGTAGTCGACAGATGTATACACCACTTGCCAACACAGCAAGATGCGTGGCGCGCCCTCACCAAAGGCAAATTTTATTTTAGCCGCGAATGAAAGACATTTATCCGAGTGCATAAGGTGTTGACGATCTGCCTGATACAATGTAGTGCAAAATTTCCAAGACGAAAACGTTTGCATCAAGCCAGGAGGAGGGATTACGACACGCAGCTAAGCTAAACTACAAGTGAAGTTTACAGTCTGACATTGCACGGATGAACGGAATCGACGTTCAACTTTGGTTTCGTCAAGGTGATCAAAGACAAGAAAGTCGCGCGCCGCATGATGTAACCATACCGTCCAAATTGATCAACACTGAACGAACAAAGGTGAAGCCCCAGCCCGAATCCGATGTGCGGGCTTCGTCAGGGACACGTCTCCATGCCACCGCATTGTCTCATTGTTCGAACGTCGCCTAAACTGTCATTCGATTCGTCTCACGGGTCAAGCGAATGCACGGTCCCATTGAAAGTCTCGTCTATCTCCCACAGCGTGAGCCAGCCAAGTTTGTTCCTTGGCTTTTATGGAAGCGATGCGAAGAAAAAAAAGCGGAGGCACTATCAGCTTCCGCGTGATCGTACACGTATAGTGCGGAGGCGCTGACCGTGAGACAAATGTGGCAACAAAAATGTGCATACGAACATCCTCATCAACAAAGCATCGCTACGAGAAAGCGCATACAACTTCCGCAACTTCAGCCACAAAATATCTAACTGTTTAGTATAACGGTTTCGACTAGGATCAACCAATGAAGTCTGCTGCTGGCGTCACGGAAACCGCGTTTCGCTTTTAAACATGCACAGCGTTTTTAAAAGCAAGCGTATAGGTGTCGTGTCAGGTATCGCACGCATCCAGAAAAAGGAATACCGGACACACTAACGGCGCTCGCTAAGCGGCCTTCAACACACACATCAATAAATATTTGCCACTGATTACAGCATCCCTTGATTTCATCCAACATATCACAATTTCCCTATTATGCTCGTAACCTTTAAAAAAAAAAAAAACGGGAGGGGGGGAGATCAGCAACTTGAAACGTTATTTGTTCCAGTAAAACTATATAAATTTAACAGGGCGCTACTATTACTGCTACAATATAGTTCATTATAGTTTATAGCGACAGAAAACGTGTAACTATGTTGCAAAGCATTATCAACTTGCTGAACTTCCACAATCAGTGTTTACTACAAAGTGTCAGCCGCGGAATCCGGTCCTAGGTGAGCTGCGAGGTGCTGTGCAGGCGGAAACGATGCATCAAAGCTGTCCACCTTGCGCCAATCGACACTGTTGAACAGCCGATTGCACCGAGCCGTTTTGCTAATAATTATTTCTGTGCGCCAGCTCTGGAGCGCTGTGAGACGCTGGACACCGACACTGGTCGTATTACCGCACGATACATCTAAACCTGTTCAGGCAAACGAAGCGCTACAAGATATTAATGACTGACGACCACATGGCTGCCTAATCCCACCGTAACATGCTCCAGGCCGACAACTGAACATCGGTCAACAAAAAATAAAGAGAAAAAAAAAGGGGGGGGGGGGCGAGAAAAAAAAATACACAGAAACAGACCAACCGCGTAATATCATTTATGAAGTACACGTTCAAATGATTCTAAACATATTTGTAAAACTGCAGCATTCAGAAAATCTTTTCTAAAGGCACATAAATTATTTGGTAATGTTTTAAACTTTGTTCTCCTTGAATATGTCACTTTTCAAGAAACTTGAAAATATTACTTCTTCAGCAATTAGTAGTCTATTCCTTTAGGAACGCAGTAATTAGTACTCAGTCGGTTTTACAGCAGGCTCTCAATTTATTTAGTTACTTCCACACGCCCACGTTTCTCCCGCACTTCAAAGAACATCAAAGAGGTCGAGGTGCCTTGTTCCCCATCGATGTGTGCGTATGTGTCATTCAGTACACCTTCTCTCGTGTATGACATTCAGTACACCTTTCGTGCTCAGTGCCTCACTCGCTGAAGTATGGGATAAAACTTTGCGCACGTGCCCTTCAGAATGACTACCCCGGGCGACTGTTCATTTGCATACACATAAGTTCGGTTTGCGTTCACGGAAAAAGCCCGATCTCTTCGGCGTGGACTCGAGCGCGGTTAGAGTGGGGCATGGCACACGAGGGTCGCCACAGCAGAGGCTCACGCAAAGAGAGGAAGGATGCCACGGCAAGAAATCGTACCGCCGATCTGCAGTGCCAGCCACGCGGAGGCTCGCAGCTGGGACGGACAAAGTTGCCTTTAGGGGCCTTAAGCGCGCGCTCCGTTTCCTGCTTCTTGCGGGCGAAGCGATCTTTTTGATGCCTGCAGGGCGCTTGCGAAACTGCGCCTCCACGGCAGCCCTTCGCTGAGCTACGCCTTGCTTCGCCTCTACGATCGGTATCAGTGCCGTGGCACCTGCTAGTGGCGCGCGTGCCGGAACAACCAAGGCGGACCGTGGCATTTGCCTCTGCTTATGAGCGAGGCAAAAGGTTACTCGCCCTCCTGCTGCACGAGTATACACCTTTTCACAGGAGCACCCTCGCACCCATGCTCGCACCAGTGCGCTGCAGGGGTCGAGGGTATGTTTTCAATGTTGCCATCGCGCTTTGGGCTGCGCATGTTGTATCTGTACGCTTGGTACGCTTGGATGTTGTGTGTGAATTCGGCCCTTCTTTGCGATAAAAAGCGATTGTCATGGCCGGAAATGGTGCGTATTCAAAGAACCGATCGTCTGGCCATCACTGTGTCGTGCACGGGTGCACGAACAATCAGCGGAAAAGGAACATTTTAGGCGTGATTGTGTGCTCGCAGCACAGCACGCCGCGCGAGGACTGCAAGTGTGACATGTTCTCGCTGTATCACTTTCCGTCGTCGCCGGAATTGCAGAAGAAATGGGTGGCGTCGGTAAATCGGAAAAACTTCCGTGCTTTGGGCTGCGCCAGTGCTGTGTGCGTGTTGCTTCGGTACGCGTTTGTGTGACTGTGTTATGCGCCTGTGTCCGATACGAAGTGACTACCATGGCAGAAAATTTACTGCATTCGCATAGCAAGTCATCTGGTCATCACTGTGTCGTGTACGGGTGAACGAACAAGCAGCGGAAGAGAAATATTTAAGGTGCAATTAATCGTGTGTCCGCAGCGCATGTACGCCACGCGATGAGTGCCAGCGTGGCATGTTCGCGCTGCATCGTTTTCCTTCGTCGCCTGAATTGCGGCAGCAGTGGGTGGCTTCACTAAATAGTAAGAACTTGCGCGTGTCGCCCTGGTCACGCCTCTGTTCCGGGTATTTCGTTGGCGGCAAGAAAAACGACGAGAACAACGTTCCCAAGCAGCATCCTAGATAGGAAAGAAAGGTACGCAAGCCACTGATGACTCACCTACTAAGTCGTGAGAATGTTGCGGATTCACACTTCATATCGTCCATAACACAGCGGCCGACACGGCTGCAAACTCCGCCTTGCCCGGTTACTCATGTGCAGCCTGCGCGCGCCGTACTTCAGCGGACGGCCTCGCGGAAACCCACGCGCGATGGGGCCTACTGTTCACGGCTTGCGACGGTGTCACATTCCCCTTCACCAGCACGACTTTTTCCTTCACATTGTGCGCCAGCGACTGACCCACACAGTCAAACTGCACGTAGCTGCGCGACTCCAGTGCCTCGTAGTTGCACACCTGGCGAAGACCCCACGCATTCGCCTCAACGAGATAAACAATGTTCGCTCGCGGTATTTCTGGCCATTCACAGGTCTCCTCGACCTAGTGTTCGACGTCGTCGGGGTGAATGTAGGTCAACTGTATCTGTGAAGAAGGATTGTGCGGTGTTTACAGTTTACAGCTGACAAACTTGCGCGCCGCGAACGAGTATGCGCGGGGGTTTGAAACTGATGGATAATCCGTAGACATTTAGTACGCCAATAAAGGAAAGCGGTAGACAGCTGCAAGAACGCTCTAGTTTCCGATTATTAACACTTCACGCCGTGATCGACCTGGTACTACGCTGGCTGCTACTGGTACCGACGACGAAGCACTGCCGTTCGCAGACGCGGAGCTAATTCTTGCGTCGCACGGGCGAATGCGCGCCGCTGAACGGTTCACACAGCGACGAATAAGTCAATGGCAGCGACGATACCAAAAAAAAAACAGCTTAAAGAAACGAAAAATCAGCAAACACAGCCTTTAGCAGGGACCTCACACCAACAGATAGCGCGCCGGTTCGAGTACGCGCAGCCCAAGATGGCGATTTCGCCAATCTTGCACGTTAGACGGCGCGCATTTCAATATGGCGCCTCCCTGGCGTGAGAATTTGAAAAGGTGACGCGAACGATCATGCATGTCGTCTTTCCAGTTCTGCATGGCCCGCTGCTGGGCTACGATAGCGCCAATCAAGCGCGCGTTGCGGCTATACAAAGGAAGCCCAAAACAGTGTGACAGTTTGGGCGAGCTGGTGTTGCATAACGTTTTCAATGATTAGCGCAACTCGGAAGGAGAGAATGAACTCAGATGACAACAGAAGACAACTCGGAAGACAAATGGCCCCCCTGACGAGACTCGTTGTCTCCTGTTACCTTCTTAGTTGCCACTCTTTCCGAGTCGCGCTAATTCTGTAGAAACGCCGGAACGTTGTGCATGGTATACTGCTCAATACCGCTAATGCATCAAACAAAAATGGCAGCGCCCATTCGGAAAGTAGGCTGAAGCACAACCAGTGGTCAGCTTTCTGCATCTGAGAATCTAGTTCGCGTTTTTTTTTTTTTTTGCCTAAAATGTAGAAAGCGGATCACTGCTCGTGATTCAGCCAACTTTCTCCAATGGGTGCTGCCATATGCTTGTTTCGATCCTTCAGCGGTGCTCTGCAGTTGTATATAGAAAAAAAAAAAAGCATCACGCGTGTCTTTTTTTTTTTTTTTTCCTTTCCTATATCGTGTACGCCTGTTGAAAACATGCCGTAACGATAATATGAACTCTGTGAATGCCCTCACAGAAGTGGTCGACGTTATGTCCTCAGAAAAGGTGGTTTAATTCTTCAAAAACGAGTTAGGAAAGCAAAGTACAGCTTTTCGAAGTTTTTGAAATACGTCTGCTATTTCTTCCCTATGGAGCAACGTCAGTGGCGATGACATCAACTGACGGTATGCGAACTAGGTGGCGATAAAACGAGTATATATATATAGGGACGAATGGTGGAGGAGTGTGACTAGATATATCCGTCAGGCCAAAAAGAAGGAAATTTAGATCACTAACGTTTCGCGTGATGACAAAATCGCCACCTACAAAAGGGCAGCCATTAAATATCTGCAATACGGCGTCGGGATCGCGAAAATCCGGCTCTGATGAGGCGAGATCTGCGCTGGCTTGAATGAAAATCAACGCGGCGACCCGTTTTATCCAATCTGGTCTCTCGTTTGATGGCTTCCTGCTCCGAGTGTCATCACGCGCCAAACGACTGTGCAGCGTCACGAGGCTGGGCTTCCATACGTTTACATGTCATCTCGATCGACACGCATGACAGTCGGGCGCCGAGGGCAGAAGGCACGGATCAAAATGTAGCCTAGCAGCCACGGCAACCTTTTCACATTACCGTCACCTAACGCGCCTCGCCATTAGCGAGTACTCTTCAGCGCTACATTAACCTCGTGCTCCCACCTCATCCACCCATCGGCTTCCCGTCACGAGACAGCTGCTGCAAACAATGACGCTGCCGGAGGTTTGCTCTAAATCGCGCAACTTTCTCCGTGGGCAGCAGGCGAGACACGATACGGACGGTGCTCCTAAGTAAATAATGCGAGCTCGGCCGACGAAAGGCAGGACGGTGTCTCCGACAAGGCTTGCAGACACACGCGCGCGCACAATGGACGTACGGCCTGTCGATGCACGCGGCTCGCGTTCGCCAAAAATGAGCCGCAGAAAAAAAACCGGCGACGAGGCGAGTGTGACCCAGGAAGACGCCACGACGACGACGGCCCGAGGTTAATACGCGCGCAGATGACGCCGCCGCACATTCGGCACGGCACCAGAGCGTGCGCGTCAATGCGTCGAGCCGGAAGACGTCCGCCCGCAACCTGCCCAAAAAGATTAACTCGCGCCGCTTTTCTCTCGCCGCGAGCTCAGGATTGTGTCAAGGATTGCGCAACGCCCGCGGAGCTGACAACTGATCAGGCGGAGAACCACTGCACTGACGAGAAAACATCGGACGGCGTAGAAGAAGCCGAAAACGGGGTCACGCAGTGCGCACAGCCAAGGCTGCGAACCCGCTAGGCTCGGAGCCCCCGGAGAGAGCGCTTCCGGCAAGACCGCGCGCATCAGCAGCCGTCGTTGACGTGATTCACGGCCCCGCGGCTGCCGCCGACGCCCACGGCGTGTACGAGCTTGGCCGAGGGCCGTTTAGCTCGATTCGCACCTCAGCCGTGACGACAGCGTAACTTTGCACCGACTGCGGCGGTAGAAAGCCTCGCAACGAGTGCGCGTCAACTGTCCTAAGCAGCGCTTTTTTTTTTTTTTCGTTTTGGTTTTCCACTCCGAAATGTTGCCACGATGAGTTCTCCATATATGCTGAGACGCCATCGAACAAAACTGCTTGTACTTTAGGCACGCAGCTCGTAATGATGAATCCGGCGTAGTGGCCTTTGTGGTGCGTTGCAAAGCACGCGGGCGAGTGCTCGATTCCTGGTCACGTGGCCGCATACTGAAGGGGCCCATATCAAATGCGCCTGTGCATTTAAAGTTTTAAAGTTCGGAGCACGTTCAAGAGCCCCAGGCGGTCAAAATTTTTTTGGAGTCCCCAACTATCCTGCGTGTCTAAATAATATAATCGTTTCGGTGCGTGCAGCCGAGAATTTATTCTTGAAATGAAACGTGCCACATTGGTGTGGTCCCACAATTGAACGTGGAATCAAGTCCAAGCTGCACGGAGATGTGGGACGGCTCCCGTGGTTTCTCACAGTGACTAATTTCCACACAGAAACTTAGCAACTCCAATTTTGTCTACTTGGAACGATGAAAAAAAAAAAAAAAATCTCAAACCACGCGCATCACAAAACACTTGTAATTATAGAGTGCCCTTCACAGTTTCCTTTTTTTTTTTACATGTTTCTTCGGTAAATTTCTTATATACTTATCATGTGCGACAAACTTCTGGCGTAGTTTTGACAACGTGCAGTGCTTTACTCGCGCCGTAATCGAATACGGCTGCACCAACCGAGTTCAAAGCAGCGCCTGGTGGTGATGTGCGCGAAGTGGACGCATGCAGCGATAGAGGCGTCATTTTGTGGGAGATGAACCAGCGCACGACGAAGACGACGACGACGACGTGGCAGCACTGTAGACGCGGCGACAGCGCTCGATGCCATTGCACGTGTCGCGAGGAAAAAGCACGCGCGAGGGCACGTGAGAAAAGGCTTGGAGGAGACGGCCAGCGTGGCAGACAAGGCTGGTCGGAGAAGATGGCGTCTCGCGGGAGTAGCGGCCTGTTGGCAGATGGACGCCGTGGACTTGCACGTGGGCTCGACACCACATCGAGCTCCGTCGAAATGGCGTTGGCCGTCGCCTGTATGCATCGAGCCTGTCTACACGGACGACCACCTGGGTGCTCTGCCCTACACCATGCAATGTCGACCAGCCCCGTATGCACCAAGTTCTGCAGAGCCTTCGCCATTTCACCAAGGTAAAACTTCCATTTTAATTGTGCACTGAATATGCCACTTGGGTGTGTGAATATACGCTTTAGTCTGCGGTGTGCATGTAAACGACCTTGACATCCGTTTTTTTTTTTTAACTCTGTCTTTTCCACTGCATTCATATATGAAATGGAATCATATGAGCACGAACATTTTAGCGGCGGGCTTCAATTTTCTATAGTACCGTTTACGCGAGCCAGACGTCCAACCCGACGTCCCAAGTACCAAACACATGAGAATGTGGTAGGCCTATATAATGTCGACTGCACACTCTAAAATTAAAGGAGACAGAGACATGTCACATGTATTTCACGCGTGTTAGAGTGCGCGCTTTTTCCAAAATCTAAAAAAAGGAAAAAGGGGCCTAAATAATGAGCGTTAGCGGATAATCCATAATTCACAACTCCAATGCAGCATTTTAAACCACAACGCGACCTAAGCCTGGATGTCTCTTTCTAAATATTCAAGGATTATAGACTAATACATAAGCCAGCCGCTTCGCGAGGTACGACCTCAATACCACTTACGGTGGCGCGTTGTTTGCAAGTGTAGTTGCGAAACTTGGCGCACTTACTTTGTTACGTGCCGACAAGAGGTAAGCGGCAGCCACCGCTACACCGGTGTCACCTAACCCGATGAGGCACGATGCGTCATCGTCGTCGCTCTGTCACCCTTTGTCGCGCTCTAGCCGCCTTCGCTCGCGACCCGACTCGTCCCGTTGTGCTCTCTCCGGCGTCAGACGGCTTCGCTTAACGACTGAGCAAGCGGCTATAGCTTCAGTCATTTCCGTGCGAGTGCTTCTTCCGAATTCTCGTCTGCCAGGCATTTTACAGCTATATATGCCAAACAATGGAATCGAATCGCGCTATGAATGCGCGTGCTGCGATCCTATAGGTGTCTCCTCATATTGTCGAATATTTACGCGTATGTATACTCTAAGAACCGCCCGAAAAAGAGAAGTATAGGTCTAGCTCTCGTGAAATAACGAGGATTCCATCAGCCACATCTATAGCTATATTCAATGACAAATTCACACTCCACAAAACAGGAAACTATGTGCCGGCTAACATGTTGCAAGATTTAAGCGCATACCCGCGCTGAGCTTTCGAGGAGCACGCAACTTTAGCCAACTGCTCCGACTTAGCACTTGCTTGTTTCGAATTGATCGTAATGTCGTACACGCGGAACAAATTTGAAGCAGTCCCGACTTTTCCTTTATATATCGCGCAGCATTAATAAGAAAAGGAAGTGACGCGCAGCAGCATAGAAAACGTCAACTATTGGCGGCGGCAAACTCGGCTCTGGCCTGCCTCTTCCTCCAGCAAAGATGCACGTACTCAGCTCAGCACCCTATAAACTTGGACAATGGAGTTAAAACGCGCGCATCCTCGCATAATTGCACACACGATAAAAACGGTATAACCGAAAGTGATCAATGCAGATAACTTGTCTTATCCAACTGGACACGACACGAACGACCTTGTGAAATTATCGTCGTGTAATCGGGAAGCACTTGCCGTCACAGAATTCAGTCCATCAATTTTGGTTCTTCTTCAAAGCGAGCAGTCTGCTCCGAATGGGAAACGAGATGTATAAAATTCTGGAAAGCCGGCCTGTATTATAACGGGCCCGCTTCACGGATGCAGCTCGCAAGGGCATCAGCGCACGGCATCGGGGGCTTGCACGAGAGCACTGATTTTACGCGCGATAAGCGGATCAATCGGAGAGAAAAAGGTGCAGCACTGAAGAAAAAAGAAAAAAAAAAACTGCTGCATGGAAATTTCAGTCGTAACGCAGTTTTAAAACGACATCGCGACACGATATCACCCTGTAAGATACAAGGTTACGCGATAATACCAAAAACGGGAATGTATGAGCATGAGATTAGCTCTACATTTACATTGCATCGTACGTGTAGGTGCTGGCGGTCGGCATTCTTCTGACGCGAAAGCTTTACTGTCGTAAAAGGAACTGAAAAGAGGAGGGGGGGGGGGCGACATGATAACACGCTGTAAGATACAAGGTTACGCGATAATACCAAGAACGGGAATGTATGAGCATGAGATTAGCTCTACATTTACATTGTATCGTGTAAGTGCTGGCGGTCGGCATTCTTCTGACGCGAAAGCTTTACAGTCGTAAAAGGAACTGAAAAAAAAAAAGGGGGGGGGGGGGGAGTACGTGCATGTATGATCCCCACTCACATCAGGCTCAAGGCAAAAATGTTTCGGCTGCGAAAGAAATGAATCAGATTAAAGCAACCCGCTTGATATCAACCATAACGGACGCTCCGACACGGTTCCTGCACCAACGGTCTTAATTCTGCGGATACATCCATGGCAACCACGCGCTCCTTAATTTTTTTTCAATAATGAAAGACAAGTTAACGCAATTTATTCCATATTAAATATTAAAGATATCATGGTGCTCTCTCTCTCTCTCTAATAATCTTTTTCTCGTTATATAGTTTGGCGCTATTGCGAAGCACACCGATATTTTCTTTTAATACCTATCCGCACGGTCAGAAGATATCGCGCAATTGATGTAGACTGGTTGGCGACGTAATTGCGTTCTCGCTTATCCTCACCAGGAAAATCACTGACGTCATGCGTTGTGGAGCTGTGCGACGGTGCTGCAGGTGGTCTACATGTTTTAGTTTGTACAGACTCGAATATACTGCGGGAGAGAAAAAGAAAAAAAGAAAGGAGCCGCAGGAAAGGGTTGAAAAGAGTTTCCGCGGAGCTCTGCGGGAGTGCCAAAGCGCAAAGAATGGCGGGTAGGAAGGAGGAACAATCAGCGAGATCAGCATGGAGGGAGGCGCATATCGTTCGCATGCATGCATAACAACGCTAACAAGGCGACGAGACAGAGGAACAAGCGTGGGCTGAATGCCGCCACGCGATGAGCGCCACAGCGCCGTTTGTCGGGGAAACGAGGCCGGCGAGGCAAATACGAGCCACTCGAAACAATGCGCGGTAGACAATGAGCGACGAAGGCGGAGGCGACGCTCCACATGCGTGTCCCAAACAGAGGGACTGAAAGAAGCGCGGGTCAGCGGAACGGCGCGTCCCACGTGTTACCGCGCGTGTTAATAATGCTCGCGCAGTAGGCCGATTCACACCGCGCATACTCCATTCTCTATATAAGCGCGCGCCAAAACCTCATTAAAAATGCTGCCTTTCGCTTAGCCACCGCGTGCGGCCTCGTGGAGAGGAGGGGGCGAATGAAAAGCCAGCACTATACGCAGACAGGTGTCCAGCGCTCGGCCACGCTCCCCTCAACAAACAACTCGTGGCCGGCAAGCAACAACATTACGTGTATAGTGCGGACGTTGATCACAATGTAACCGCCAGAAAAATTGGACAGGGAGAAGAAGCAGCCGCCAAAACGTCGCCCCCGTCGTCGACGGTCGTGTGGGCGCTTTCTTCTCTGTCAAGAACTGGAGTGGCGGCTTAAATCGGGCGCGACGTGTAGCGATGCACTCGCCGACAGCCATGTGCCGACAGAGGCGGAAATCAGGGATGCGCGCCCCTGGGCGAGCGTCTCTGCGCGCCGGGGAAGCGGAAGAAGGGGCGACGCCCCGATGCAGGTCACACGCCGAAGGCAGCACACATGCAGGATGAAACGCGTGCCGCTGTACTCCTCACGTGACGCCGCTAGGAAAATAGTCCTTGCTTCCGGCAAAAGAAAGCAGGCGCCAGAACACACGGGTTTATATACGAATGAGCCGAATTGAGAAAACTAAATTAAGCGGAACCTCCCAGAACGGGCACTATCCGAAATACGGGTCGCGTTATGTTCGTTTAAACGGCTGCATTCTGTGGCTGTGTTGTATACGCGTGTTGCGCGAAGAATCACGTCAGCGCATGCATATGGTATTTAAAGCGAAGTATGCATATACACTCACGTAGTCTTGTACTTCACATTCATAATCATCATCATCATCATCACCACCCCACCTCTACAAATACAGAGTTCTCTTTCGTTCTTGTGCGAGTCTTGTATTTTTTTCCTCATGTTTCCGCGTGTATATGCGTATACAGAGACTATATGGGTGCTAATGCGTAGTACGCGATTAAGTGTGCTGATACTTTAGGTATAGCACCGGGATAGGTCATTCATTTTTTTTTTTTAAATTTTGCCAAACACGGATTTAATTATCAGATCGACTGGCCAAATAATGCTACGCATTAGAATCGCCAAAAGCCGTCAGAACACGACGACATACCAGTGGTTACCGGTCCTCTAGTGGACACCGTTTTCGTCACACTTTACTGGCATTCCGCGTTGCACGTAGTACAATACTCACGGATTGAAACGTGACATCGTTTTCATTATTATTATTATTATTATTATTATTATTATTATTATTATTATTATTATTATTATTATTATTATTATTATTATTATAACGACTGCTATGAGCATGCCCCGCCACGGTGGTCTAGTGGTTAGGGCGCTCGACTGCTGACCCGAAGGTCGCGGGATCGAATCCCGGCCGCGGCGGCTGCATTTTCGATGAAGGCGAAAATGTTTGAGGCCCGTGTACTTAGATTTAGGTGCACGTTAAAGAACCCCAGGTGGTCGAAATTTCCGGAGTCCTTCACTACGGCGTCTCTCATAATCATATCTTGGTTTTGGGACGTTAAACCCCAGATATTATTATTATTATTATTATGACTGCTATGAGCAGTTGCTCGTCATAACCGCGTCATGTCGCTGGAAATCTGGCAGCTAAAGATAACGTTGGCTCTGATTTATAAGTGTTCGAGCCAAAATTACGTCGATATGATACGAACTGATGCTGGAAACGAAAGTAGGTGCATTACTTAGCCATAAAATTTCGCTATTAAATCCGTGAGTACTGTAATGTCTCCGGCCATCGTGAACCAAATGTGACACGTCATAGCACGAAGCACGGTTGTAATCGCGAGACTCAATAATGCAGCTTCACTAAAGGTCGTACGTCTGGTTTAGGAGTAAGCTTTCGAAGCCACCGTTCGGTATAGCGCCTATATGCTGCGCGATGCATCCAGCTCCCATGGTTGGAGGTGACTACGCCCCTATAAATGCACCTTCTGCATAGGCTGCGTTCATCACGAATATCCTCTAGCTTTCTTTTTTGCATTTACCTTGTGACCCACTTCTCAAGTTTCCGTATGCAGAGCCGAGTACCACGCCGGCGTTGACGTGTCACCAACCAAAATATGCACGTAGCATGCAGACAATGATCACTTCTACGCGAATGAGGCCAAGCTGTTGTGAAATGCATAAGCGCTAAGACAGACCTGTTCGATGCGGTTCTTCCCAATCCCCCTTGCTTTTTTTTTTTTGCTTTTTTTTTGCTTTTTCTTTTGACCGCCGGTCACGGTATAGGTTGACTCTCAGTCAGATATCTGAGCGTTGCGGCAGAATAAAAGGGGACCACTTTTGCCTGCTGCGGCAGAGATATTACCTACCCGTAAGCCCCGCCTCAGTTTCTTCATTATTCTTATCCGCCGGAAGAGACTCCCATCTTTCGTATAAACAAGCACGCATCACTCACAGTGAATAACTGTGTCACAAAGTGCAAGACTACAAATGAGGCAAATCGGCGGCGGCAGCCGCAGCTGTGAAGGCTCGCGTGTGTACGGGGGTGCAGAAGCCAGCATATCTTCGTAGAGCCCGTCATATTTCGTATTCCCTCGAGTCTCCTACAGCCCCCCTCCCCTCCCTGCCTGATTCAATGTACGCATGCATGCATGCATGAGAGCAAGGGCGACGAGGTCGGGTACCCCAATCCCGAAAGTGATTGACGGCCTACCAGCCACCGATTCCCACCCCCCAACCCACAGAGAACAAGCAAAAACATCGAATCAGTACGCCCATGTTCAGCGCGCAAAAGAGCGGCGGCGACGGTAGCCGTCGCTGTCGCCCCGAGGCTGCAGCGACAGAGTCGGTCGAGCGGTGTCTTCTATATTGGGCATATGCCTCGTTCCCAAATGCGGGCCTGTGCAAACAGGCCGCTAATCGGTAGGCCCTGGGCGCTTCCTCGTGCAGCGCGCGACGTCAGGATGTGCGCGCCAAAAAGGCGCCACACTCGCGCGTCGCCGCCGGTTGCTGCTGCTTGTTGAGGAAGCGTCCGAAACGGGCCGATGCACAGAAGTAGCCGCTTCGTCATTGGGCTCGATCAATTTCGAAAACGGCTTACAGCCCACGTTGCCCGTAACGCTGTATCGCGAAAGAACAAAAAGACAGGCAACATCGACGCGAACGATTAGTTTCTTTTTAACCCATATACATGGAAGAGCCAATGCATGAACGGTCAGTGATTCTGGATCGCCAAAGCCCATACTCCAAAGGTTTCAGCTGCATAGAACGCCTTGTAATATCTCTACGACCCAAAATAAAAAGCATTTACAGTCCGCGTACTATATAAAAATGTAAAATGCACCCTGAGGGAAGTGAAAAAAACGCACACAACACACCACGTGCAGTTTCATGCATAAAGACACCAGGACGCGGTGGCTATTCTCTTGTGATGACACGGCATATACGTCGCGCCTTCTATAATGCGATGACCGTGAACTGGTGCGATGCATTATCTGAAGGCTGCCCTTGAAGCACATGAAGAAAACACGAGCGCAAGCGCTCTTCGCGCATCCGTTACTATGGGCAATATAGGAGAACCATTAGGGCTGCCGAGCGCGCGTGAGCTTTGAGGGTATACGCTTCTGCATTATGCAGCTGCACACGACTGGATATGCCACACAGATGCGCAAAATCGCGATGGTAGCAGCGATATATACCTCACCTATTCAAGGCTTGAACACAAAGCTTCCACCTATTATTTTTTTTTTCGCTACACGTATATACACACGCCACAGCCACAGTTCGGTGCCATATATAAGTACACACACACATCTGCCAAACCACACGTAGCCTGCCGGCGCGCAAACTCGCGTTTAGGCGCTATAGGCACGCACTGATTGTATACGGGACAGCTCGTGCGCGTCGAAGAGTGGAGCGTGCAAGGCTCCAGTCAGATATGGGCGCTCACGCCTCCGCACGCCGGGAGCAGCAGCCGCGGCTATAGACCTTTCCAACGAGGGCTTCTTGGATAAGGCCGTACTCCGTGTGGACTGCTGCAAATATGCGCGTGCCCCCGCGCCTGCCTTTGCATACTTTCGCGCAACGGTGAAAAAAAATTGAGCAGCCATTCCACTATGAAGGTGGATGACCAGCGAGGATGTTTAGCACACAACACTGAGGTGACACAGAATTTCGAACCTTAGCTGATCACCCACCATGCAACTAAATCCAAAATGTCTGTCCATAAAGTCGCTTTTGATTTTAGCGTATATGCTCCTTCAAAGTTTTCCATTTGAGCAGCATGCGTCTTTTTGCCGCGACATGCACCGTCTTGCCTTTTGTGTGGCACATGCGTCGATGTTTGGCGCCCTTCGTTTTTAGTGGACCTGTGCGTGTAGGGTTTGCCCGATTTCCGTGGCACATACGTTTCTGCTCGCTAACAAACGGGATGCCCTATATATAGCCACAGAGAACTTCGCTACAAAAGGAGGTCTTGCCTCTCTCCGAGCGCAGTCGCCAAATCCAGATTGCACATTCCGAAGCTCAAAACAACGAGATGCCATCAAAGGCGTCTAACCCCGGCCATGTCAAGATGAGCACGCGCGCCAGTGCGTGCTCATCTTGACATAGACGGGCTCGCGAAACAATAGCAGGCGGGAACAAGCGAAGCGCGCTTCTGAAAGCACACATCACGACATACAAGGTCGTCCACTCCTTGGTGAAGCACACGTACTAAGCACTGAAGTGTCCGCAAAAGCTCAATGCTTAAATTCAGGCCTGAACATTCATTCCATTAGAAAACATCCGCATCTAGGCGCAATATTTGTCGCTTTTAGTTCTCCCCACTTATGTTAAACGTTGTAGTATATGCATAGGCGCACCGCAAGCTTTGGGGCTCGGCTACCGCAGGGAATGGTTAACGAGAAGTCCATCTAGGTCTTGCTCTGAAGATACGCGTACTGACAATGAGTAACGAATGCTAATGAGACATTTCCCCTTGGAGTGGGCGGCTCTATGTTATAGATATTGTCGCGGGTATGGAAAGGTGACTCAGGCACGGGCGCTGAAATGACACCTAACGGAGGAAGACGACAACGTTGTTGTTGTGGGTTGGAGTCTGGAGCTGTGTTGTTGGCCTACAAACCTGTGCGCTATATGCAGCATTAACTCGATTAGTTCTAACTGAATAAATCCTCCCCGTAACATCATTCGCGATAATGACAGTATGTGTACCGTACTCGAAGGCTGGAACGCTAGTACACGCGACAATCTCTGCGATAATGAGACTAGGGCTTTACATAGAAGGTAACAAGAAGAGCGCGTCAGTAGAAGTTCAACGCGTTTGGAGCACAGCACGAGGAGTCAAAGATACTGACCAGTGGGATAATCATGTCAGTACGCGTACCACCACGTCTGGTCTCCTATATAGGAATGGGCAAGGCAGACAGCTAGACAGACAGACGCCTTTAGTCTGCGCAGCGTTAAACGGTTAGCGAAACGCTATCTCGACCAAAAGGAAACTCGACCGGGAATCAAAAGAACACAACATAGCTAAGCAAAGAATCAAAGAGCGACACAGGATAACAGATCAGTTATACTCTGTACAACACAAGCACGCCAACTCCCAACATGAAAGAAGATGAAGGAGACCAGGAAGAGTATAAGGTACAACGCTTAATACAAACCTATCTACTATAGGGGCGACCGAATTGAGAAATTAGTAACCGAATCGCGAAACGCGGAGGTAAATGTTGACAATAAGAAATCAACAACTTATTTCCTTTGGCATACGCAATACTATTAGTGATGAGCTCGAATGGGCAGCTTGTAGGTGAGAGAAAAGATCCCAGCAATTTGGCTCGCAACGGAGCATATTAAGTGGTAGGCATGCTCGTAATAATGCGGTAACCGAATGTAAAATTGTCGAATTGGAATCGTGCCACGAAATTTAAAATATTCAATCCTATAGCAGCTACTGATCTCTCCGAATAGCGCATGCAGCGATAAAGGTGAAAGCAGTATTAAACACTGGGCGTTTCTTCCTCCCTCGGAACTGTTGGCGAAATATCTCTTGAGGTTCCATAACTCGACAACACTTCGTTGTGCCACCGCTTTGCCATATCATGCTGACCGCGTCAGATTTCCACTTATTTGCCCAGAAGACTTTCCCTGCGCAACGGTCAATGTCGTCCCACCGCAGCGTCAAACACCAAAACCAATTTAGCATATATGTAATCTGCAAGAGGAAGAAATGGTGGTTATCATTTTTTTTTGTATTACGTCACCGATGTTCCAATAGAGCTTCAGAAAACAGAATGTAATTATTATATTATGCGGTTTCTTGTGCCGAAAATACACAGTATCGGGATACGTATGGGAAAGTTCTGGATTTATTTCGACCCATTGGAGTTTTTCAACGCGTACCGAAAACATGACACACTTTTATTATTATTATTATTATTATTATTATTATTATTATTATTATTATTATTATTATTATTATTATTATTATTATTACCGCTACTACTGCTGTTTCTGCGCCGTTGTGATGCCGCGGCCGGAAATCAAACTTCGTCGTGGCGGGTGGTACGACCACCTGACCACTCCAATAACGCGCGCAGCACAAGCGCACGCTAACGAAAAGGTCTCGTCAAGCAACCTAGCAGCTCGGGACACGGCCCCCGTGAGACACACAAAAAGTAAGAGCTAGCCGGAACGCAATCAAGGTGCTCGGGCGGAAAGGTCAGTCTCGAAAAGCACAGTGCGAGGAGATGCTCTCTTCAAACAACGAGGCCCCGGCCGCAACCCCTCGAGTTGGGCGTTGCTGGGAGTGCGGCGGACAGGCGCTGCGCGCGCACAAGCGTCGTTTCGATTTCAGCGCCAGCGGCCGTTCCGCCGACCTGATCCAGTTTCTCGGAGGGGGCGAGCCTTTCCTTGGGCGCGACCGCGCCGACTGGCCGGGTCACACGGCCGTGCCGACTTCGTACGGGCCGCGCCGCCGCAGGGCGACAACGCCAAGCTCAGTCCTACCGGGACACCACACGTAGAATGACAGTGTCCCCACAGCCCGACTCTGAGGCGGGCCGTTTCCATACCATCGCCGGACTTGCGTCACTGGAACGCAGCGGCCGAACGAAAATATGGGGCTCACCTCGAAACGCGCCAGCTCGAAGCCTCAGCGCTCCTTGCCGCGGTCGAGAGGCCGCGCAAAAGTCCGCGCCGAATGGCGTAGACATTTCTGAAAACCGCGATAAACACATCGAAGTGCGCGACTCGAGAGCAACCGCTATATCCATAGGGAAAATAGAAGCCACGCGGGGCGGTTTTGCTTCTTCGCCACTCGATCGAGGGGCCGTTTATCGCAATGGAGTGGAAGCCACACTGCACCTTCCTGGTACGATGCGGACATCGGGGGAGATTGGGGTCGCCGAAGTGCACCGACACTTCCGTGCAACAACGCCACGAGACCACACCTGAACGCGAGGCACAAATTATGTGGGCCGCACACTTCCAGGGAGGCGCGCGCCAAAACAAAGACAGTGGTGCCGGAGGAAGGAGGAAAAACAAAAAGAGCCAACGGCGGAGCGTGCACGAGGAATACACGACACCTTTGGCGGACCCGATTTCCACTCCGTCTCCCAAACAGCCACAGAGGCAACCTATACGCCAATCGCCCATCCCAAAGACAAACACTGTCACAATGGAGTCACCGGAGACTAATGTATACCGTCTCATTTCCGCTGAGCGCCGTAAGTGTGTTCGATTGCAAGAGATATATACCTCGTCCATTTCGACGCCAATGGAGCTTGCGTAAGGGTGCGACAGGCTACGTAGCGATAAGAACATAAGCCCACTTCCCACGGCATATATCCCCACCGCGGTTCGTATTCATACAGAACAATTAAAGTGCAGACGTATCGCAAGGAGAGCTCATTTTGTTCAATTCTGCAAGATTCGTATTCCAGAGATATTTATACCGACCGCTCAGTGCGCCTAATTTCGCATTCATGAGGCGGGACCGTTGGCACAGAGACATGGTTCATCGCTTGTCGGGAATTGCACGCTCTCACTCGAGATAGAAGAGGACGCGTTATTCAGGGCCAAGTCTCGGGTTCGACATGCACGCCCCACAATGAGAAACTTGCCGCACTAAGCAACAAGTTTCGGAATGAATCTCTCGGAACGTGAGCCTTGTGAAGAAAATCAGCTTACCCCAGAGCGCGAACGCTAACTTGGAGAGCATGTAGTTGCATGCCTGAATATACGTCTTAAGCCCAATCAATATTTTTTAAAAAGTTATACATACACATCCTCGTCGAAAATTTTCCATTGCAGTGGGTGCGCCAAGGAGCAGGAAATCATATGTGCACGCTGCGCACGCGTAACTATTACTTTAGCGGGTAAAAATAAAGAGAAAAATGTAGTTTTGAAGCAGACAAATGGCGGCAACGGTTCAGTCAGACGGACTTGCACGAGTGGCCTGATAAATTCATCACACAAACTGTGTCACGCCAAGATGAAACCGCAATGTAAATTCCTGCATTTTGTTAACTTCTGCAGGTGTGTTTTTTGCAAGGCTGATATCTTACCTAAGAAAACGCCGGTTGGCTTGTCGGGTTTAACGTCCCAAAGCGACTCAGGCTACGGGGGACACTGTAGTGGAGCCCTCAGGATAATTTCGACCACCTGGGGTTCTTTATCGTCCACTGTAATCGCACAGTACATGGGCCTCTAGCATTTTTCTAATAGAAATGTGACCACCACGGCCAGGATCGGACCCGTGTCTCTCGGGTCAGCAGCCGAGTACCGTAATCACTAGGCCACAGCGGCAGCCTTACCTAAGAAAGAGCTCACCATCAGGAGAACAATCAGCTATACAATACATTATTCAGAAACATACAGGCCTTCAAAAGGAAATTTATGGAAGAAAATAGGGTACAGGATCGCCCAGTCAAGTGTTTCTACAAACGTTGTTTTGATATATATCTGCCCCTACGAGCGAAGTCTAGGGCAATAATACACCGCGCCCACAATCGCGCTGTAGCTGGTGCGCGTGCCCAGGCCAGCAGCTCGCACAACGTGACACGCGCGAATGCAACTGCAACAAGGCCCAATAATACGCGAAAGGACGGAAAAGATACACGCCTCCCGTCGCGTGCTACACATTCCGAGCTTCGAGAGCGTGGCAGCCACGAGACACAAAAGAACCTCACAACGGTCAACGCGCGCCCAGACATCGAGGCAAAACGGGTCCGAATCCATCGCGCAGTGAAAAAGGCGCACCCGAGCGGGCAACACAAACCGGCCCGCGCTCGCTCACGAGTACAAAGCGCCGAGGAATGCGCGCACCAATCTTCCGCGTTCTGCAGGGATCGGCGCAGTTTTTCGAGACCGCGATCACCGTGCGCTGTCAATCTGCGGACAAGCATGCCGGGCGCACACGCGATAATTGACTCGTTGCGGCCGACCGTGTCGTCGCACAACGGGACGCAGAGAAAGGAGGGGCGCCATGCGCGCATTTCGGCAGGCAAATGGAAAGAACGAGAGCAGCAAGACGCCGAGGGGAAACAAGCGCCGCGGCTGGAAACAAGAAAGCAGCCCCGATCGACAGACAAACGAGACCGGGTCACGGCGGCGGCCCGATCTGGGCGCACAGCGAGTCAGTCGGTTAAGCCAAACCGGTCATTGAGCAGCACCTCGAGGGCAGCGGCGTCGAAAGGCGCCGTGGCCAGCGCCTCGAGCCGCAGGAGAGGGGGAACACGGTTCCGCGTTTACGCGGCGGCGTTGTAACAAGCCGGAAGCGAAACGCCGCCCTACATTCTGACAGCAGCAGCCGGCATTCAATCGCGCACACGACGCCCACCCCCCGGCAGAAATGAAGAAACCCTTGGAGGGGGGCCGTTGCGAAACGCCATCGGATATAAACCTGCTCGCCGCCCCTTTACAGACACGAGGAGATGAGGCAGAGACCGCGGTGAGCTATCAAAGGGGGATGTAATACACGGACAGACCCCAAGTACCGTGGTCACTGTCAAATGTCGGTTGAGCTCTCGAGCACGTTCATTATCGTGACGCTGAAACACGCAAACACGATGCACGTACCCTTACGACCCCGGAGTGCGTTGCCCATTCGCTTCCAACGTGCGCCAAATGTTCGCAGCCGAGCAAGGCCAGGCAAACACGGCAGGAGCGCCTCTCGTTGTTGTCGCGAAAAGGCGCCACAGAGCCGAGTGCCAGAGGTGACCGCTGGGCTTATCGGTGTTGCGAGCAATCTCGACGCTTAACGACGGCTATCTCGCGGTACAGCCGCGCACTGTAAAGCAACAGTGCAGAGCTGCGACGAGGGGAGCTGAAGCCAAATCGGACAACTTTGCGGGGACCCGGGGTACGGTGAAATTTGAAAACACCCTCTTATCAACAGAGTCGTGGCAAACTTCTCCTGGCGCGTCGCATGAGAGGCTGCTGAAAGAGGAGAAAGGTGGAGCAGATCAACCGGAGGGACTCTCACATGTCTAGACTTCTTAATTGTCTTTGGTGTTTCCACAGAGTCAAAGAACACAGAAGACCACCGAGGAAGCCCGAAATACAATACGAGAAAAAAAATTGCAGTGGCTTAGCTCGGCTATGCCAGGATATACGTAGCGTTAGCAAAGGTTCAGCTGATTATTCTTAGCTTTCCAGATTGTCTAGGATTATTAGCCTGTTCATTCTTCGTACGCTGAACCGCTAATTGCCAGGCAACTACTTCAGGATCCGATGAGATAAGCTTCTCGGCTCTTCTGCGCCGTCGAGCAGCATTTGCGCTCTCCTTCTCCATGGCTATACCACACTGGCAAACGCCAGTCAGAGGCGTTATCAAGCGGCTCCAGCGCAGTGTCAGACGGCGACTGCACAACGAAGGCGAATTGCCGCGCATTGTACTGCCGCGCATTGTAAAGCAACAGTGAGAGCTGCGACGAGGTGCGCCTCGCTCAAACAGCACGACTTCGGAAACCAAGCGGCCATATACTATATATAGACTGCAACCAAAATACCGCGCCTCGCACAAGTAACCATAGGGCATCTTGTCATACTAGCGCTTCCTGGGAAACTGTTGGAACGCGCTCCTACCCTGCGTGTACAGACTGCGGGCACCTCTAGCCTTTGTCCCATTGACCACTCATGGTGCGCCCAAGTGGTCAGAATGAAATGCGATGAAATCTAGATTACTAGAACAGAGCGATACAGTGACTGAAAAGAGCGATCTCGTCGCGCGACGGCCCTTTTCAGGAGTCGTTCTCGCGAGCGATATCACTCAAATGAGGTTTGGGTCTATATTCGAAGTACCTTATAGGCCCACAACAACTAATAATGAGTATGGGGGGTTAAGGGCACAGGGTAAGGCAAAATATGAAAAAAAAAAATCACTTTTTCTTCTTTGCAATTTGGAAAGTGTGAACCTTTCTGCATATTTTCCACATTTGTGCTTTTCTTAAAAAGTATTTTTTTTTTGTGGCTGAAAACCAGCTTTTCCGGAAACAATGCCGCATCCCAGGACAAGCCCCTCGTATGCGCCGATTGCCCGCAGCCGTCACACAGCGGTACGAAACGCAAGAATTGCGACATTGGATGTTGTTCTTTTGTTTAATGATGGCAGTATCGCACAAGCCAAAATTCTGAAATAATTAGGATTGAAGATTGGCCAAAATACAGTCAATTTGCTGGAAAAAGTTGACCCCAATCGACGATGCATTGCGGATAGAGCTGCAGGACAGCTCACAAAAGAAGCAAGGCAAACAAGACGACAGGCTCGAAAGTGAAAAATTGACCTTGGCAATCATTACCAAGCTTGTAGCTGCTAAATGAAATAATTGAACGGTGTTTGTGGCAAAGTACGTTCGCTTTTCAGCTGTTTTCTAACTTTAAACTCGATTATCTCAAAACAACTTTTTTGATCACTTACATTACTTCCTATGTATTCCAAGATAACCAGTTGATTATTTTTCTTTTATTCTACATAAATATATACAACTACTGAAGCAGAAATGAAGTTATACACTTTACAATTTTTTTGTTACAAATTTTCAGATACAAATTAACTCAAAATTTAGCTCCTAGCGGTAAAAAAATTCTCCAAAATTCTAATAATAGTCACATTTAAATAAATCTGCTTCAGTTAAAAGAACGGGAAATTTTGAAACAAAAAACATATATGAATTATGTGGATACCCCTTGTAGTCACTGAGAAAACGGTACCTCAAAATGGCCAAAAATGCATGGGACGTATGCTTACCCTGTGCCCTTTAATAATAATGGCCTTGTTTATACGTATTAAAAATAAACATTATGCATTATGTATTACACACCGTACAAGAAGTGTTGTTACAAATATCAAGTCTTTACGACAAATATAACAAGACTGTTAAACTCTCAGAACACGCACTTATCCGCTGGCCTCGATGGAGTTGAGCGGGTGGCGCACGCTGGACGCTGTGCACGGTTCGTGCGCGCCTAGGCTGCAATGTGCGAAATCTAGCTAGAGTACTCGCAGTCTTCGATTTCAGTCAGCCACGGCTCGGACCCGAGAACTCTGACACATTCATCGGCAAGCAACACACCCAGAAAGTCACTATATGACACAAGTTGGCCAGAAACGCAAACGTCCCTCGGCAGAAGCGTCGGGAAGTTGTAGCGGCTCAACAGTCACGCGCTGTAACCGTTCTCCCATGGGTCGGAGCTTCATTTCTGTCGCCAAGGTTCCAATCGGAGGACAAAGTGTGGAGCCAACGATAGTTTCAAGAAATGCTGCCCCGCAGCAACGGTGCCCGAAGACAGATGGAACACACAGCAAAGGCTAGGCCCAGTGCACCGATGGAGCTTCTTAATAGAAAAGTTACCACAAATACCAGGCCCACTGCCCATTATTTGTATCGCAGTGAACACGCTCGCGAAGCACAAGAGCGACCAGTTGCCCAAATGTTCAACTTTTAGGAACAGTCGAAAAGGCAGTAATCCCACCTAAAATGGAGGCGTGCAGTCTATATAGCTATAGCGACACCGCCCCAGGCGAACAGCCATCCGAGACGTCCGAACCACCAACCAGTTCACATCTCGACAACCTGTCTCCGAGAAAACACAACAATCGTAGGCGACGACTGTAATCACGACCACAGGTTTCGAAGGCGACCACCGACATGCGACGAAAGCGCTTGAAATAGAGAAGAATCTTGCTGTCAGAAGAACCGGCCATTTCCAAACAATGCAGCCCGAGGTTTCGCAGCAAGGGCACAGGCGGACGGCAGGCGACGCCCCAAGAGCGCGACCCCGCACGGTCTGTGCGTGTCTCCTCCAAGACGAGGAAAAGGCGCGCGTCCGCCACCTCAATGCGAGTACGCGGTGCACTTTTTTTCCTGCTTATAGCGTCGTACTGTTATAGCGCCGCACAGAAGGGCGCGCAACTGCGACAACGTTATGTCGCCGGTCAGGTCTCTCGGGCAGTTCCGCTAACAGACCGTCGTGCACCTTGAATGCATAGCGCTACGTGCTGGAGGTGCCCTTTACGCGATATTTCATCTCTTGCACCCGCATATTCCGAGGAAATTACTCCATACTCGATCAACTGGACACAATCTTCGCCGGTGCAACGTGTAGATCCAATTGGGCAGCGCGATGCATGCACAATGTGTATAGGTCTTCGAACGGGGGAAAAATACAATAGGTTGACATTATGCTTTTGCGAAGTTAAGGAAGGCCACAGCACAAGGTTTGCACGACATGTCATCGTGATAAGTCACAACAGTAGTGAAACACGAGAGAGAGTGTGCGTGTGTGTGTGTTTGTGTGCTTGCGTATATGCGTCGAGTCGCCATGCGCTGTTCAAAGGTTTAATTGGTGTAATGTTCAATTTAGAGCCTATTAACAGCGCTAATAAACATGGACAAAGACGAAGGCAAACAGGATGCGGGCAGCATTAATGTCACCAATCAGTCCTACAAGCTGCAAGGACATTGAATAGAGAGGGTCAATGGACAGTTCGCTGCCTATCGTGCCGCCACTATTCTGCGACTCAAGATCTAACCAAACGTAAAAATCCCTACCTCCCACGACCCTTTTCTTCTTTTTTACTAAAGCAGCACACAATGCACAACGCCGGGAAGAAAATAACCGAGGCGACTAAGTTAAGGCCGTCGAGCAAGGGCGGACTATATACGCTCAGTAAATACAAAACAAGTAGCGGCATCGAACAAACCTCCATCACGAGACATGCAAAAAGGGCCGCCTTTTTCTCTCGCGAGTCCTTTCGCGAGAAGGAGAAGAGTGGAGGCGGCGTATATAATAGCCACACAAACACACGACGGCACTGTAAAAGTAGCTGCGAAAGGGTGCGCACTCGCGGTGACGATTAAGACGTGCCCTATGAGGAGACGCAGCGTGCCCGAAGGAAAATAAGCAAAAAGTTCAAAACCAGGGGCGCCTTCAGTTGCGCCGTGTACGGAGTGCGTTCAAAAGCCGCCGAGGGCAGGAAGAAGGCTACCCACGAATGCGCGGGTCGCGGTGGCAGCGTCAACGCCGCGCATACGACGACAAAAGGCCGCGGCGCGGTGGACAGCGCCAAGGACGAAAAGTTCTCGGCGAACCGCGCGCCATGGAGACACAAAGGACCGCAGAACGCGGAAGCCGCGTCTCGTGCTGCTCAACCGATGCTCGCCGGCACTGCCGGCGGATTCGCACGCGCCTCTCTGTCGGGCAGCACGCAAGCGCCGGAGTCTGCCCGACGGCTTGACGACCACTCCACTCGTTAGCCTTGTACGCTTACTCTGACAGGACAGTGCGTAACCCGTGTGCTAACCACCAGAAACCGAAAACGATTGTAAGCCGAAATATACGCACCTCACCAAAAATAGGCTTCCATTTACAAGCACTGCAAAATGAAACATTCGAAACGACGGTTCCCCAGTGCCCGCGCTGTCGACGGAACGTAAAATGTTACAAATCGCTGTAATTATAAGCAGGAACTTGTAAACTTTTCTTTAGGCAACCTCGCAAGATATGACTAATAACGATGACAAGCGTTACAATTGGAGCAGGAAATATAACAAAAAAAATTATGGCTGTGCATGCAGTGAAAGAGCCCAATCCCGAACCACATGCAAAAAGGCTACACTGCAGCTCTGCACGTGCGATCTACCTGTATGCAAGTAGCTGCTACGTGCCAAGCCAACCACGAATATAATTATTGCTGGACGACCATGCATGCATGTAGACGTCCAGCAATAATTATATTCGTGGATTAGTGGTTGGCATGCTCCTATACAGCTCCTACGGTTGCTATAGGAATGTTGTTATATTACCACAGCAAGACTGAAGGAAAGAAGTGTTAATTTCAAGGGCTCGTTTTCTTTGTTATACACAATATTAATGAGAACTAACAGACAACAATGCCAAGGAAAGTATAGGGGATGTTTTTAGTAATAAATGTAAGGTCATTGTGAAGAAAGAAAAGTGAACGAAAAGATAGCTTGCCGCGGGCAGGGACCGAACCTGCGACCTTCGAATAACGCGTCCGATGCTCTACCAACTGAGCTACCGCGGCGGCCATCCCCCCGTCCACTTTATAGGGTATATGTGTGCATTTAAACGTGGGAGCGTGAGTCAGCGTAGTTCTCATTAATATTGTGTATAACACAGCAAGACTGGACCTATATACGCGGCATCCCAAAAAAGGTGAAAACTGGCAGCATGCAACGCTAAAGCGACACCGTATACTTTGCAGACAAGCGTTTCGCAGAAGTGCCCATCTCGCCGGCCCACTAGCCATGCATCCTAATGTCGATCGCTAGCCGCCCGTCAGTCTCATCAACCAAATGACAGCCATCGTGCGACCATTAAAGGGACACTAAAGGCAAATATTAAGTCGACGTTGGTTGTTGAAAGAGCGGTCCAGAAACCTCATAGTGCTACTGTTATGCCAAGGAAGTGCTCATTTTGAAATAAAATCACGTTTTAGTGGTCCGCATCGCGTTAGCGCACTTCAAATCACCCGCCTGACATCAGACTTTCATACGTCACTGCTGCCGTGCCCAACGTTGCCCGCCTTTACTGCGCGGCCGCCGACACTAGTAGCAGCAGAGCGAAAGTAGCGGGACCCACAGCAGCAACGGCCCTCGAAGCCATAGAAGCTTGCCGCAATCGTCGCAATGGATGTGGGCGGAGAACTTGACAGCGAGACATTGGCTGGGAACGCTGGGCTCCAATTCAGCGACTTGAGCCCCGATGAACGCGGTATGCTGCTGAGGGCTCATAGTGCCGGCGTCGTTGCATGCGGCATTTTGTCGAACTTTCTGTCAGAGCGACTTTCACGAGCGCGCAAAATACTCGCGGCAGTGCGCGATCCCGAAACTACCATTCAGACGCGACCGCGTGAGCGAAGCAGGGCGCCGGGCGAAGCGCAGTACGGCGAAAACGGAACCTTTGAACCACGCGCGCCGTTCCCCATGGCAACGCCACAGAGGTTCTTTTTTCCATGAATCAAACGGAAATGAACAAACACCATTTTATTACGTCTTTTGATGCACGGAAGGTTCTTTTTTTTATTGCTGCTAGTTTGATTACTAGTGATTTATTGTCGGCAGACTCTCATACGTCATCGGGATCACTTCGAAAATGTCCCACTCGTGGCGCTCATCATGCGATACATTTAGCTTAATTTCTCGGTAAGTAGGGCACTGCTGTTGATAATATTGCTGTATTAGAAGTTGCCATATATTGAGCTTTCATGCTCTGACATAAATTGTTAGTTGCCTTTAGTGTCCCTTTAACGTCCCCGTATAGCCCAGAACCGAGGCAGGCGCCGTAATTTTTTTTTTTTTCCCGTCTGTTTTTCTCGATCCTGCCACGCACGGAGCCTCCGGGAGCATCGACTGGTCGTCGCACTACTCGAGCGGCTCTTTCCTTCTTTGCGATGAGCGGTGGTGACCACATAGCAGGACCTAAACTCACGCAACGCCAGAATCGAGCACTCGCGAGTCAGGCGATGCAATGGGGGATTGCTATGTTGGACCGGTCATGCTGGCGGGTGACCGGATCGTGGGCAGGCATATGGATCCCATAGTCAAAAATATGTCTTATGCATGAGAGGTGTTGAACTCATAATTACTACTGCTGCTGTTTAATCGCTGCAGCGAAAAATACATTCACGCCAGGGTCCGCTATCCGACAGAAAAACGTTATCGCGCGGTCGGAATTTTCAAAAAAAAAAAAAAAAGAAAAATTCTTCGGTATAAAAACCCATTTCTCATTGGTCGGCCACATTTGTCATGTGTTTGTTATCGCGAATTGGCCGGCGCCTGACCTTACTGCTTTGAAATATATATACTATAACGCCGTTTTTACGCATGAACTCTTTGTAAGAACACGCGTTGTCCAATCGCAGCAAGGAACGGATTTATGACAAACAGGCAATGCGAAAAAGCGCCGTCAATTCACAGGTCCGAAAGAAACCACCATAGGAAAAATAGCCCTTCACTCTGGGGTGAAAATCAGGTCTCTCGACTCGCATCTCATTCGCGGAGGAGCGCAGTGTGTATGTGGAGGACAATCCAGGGTCCACTGAAAGGCAAGCAGGAAAGCGGGGGTCGAAGCGCACGAAAAAAAATAAAATAATAAACACGACCTAACGTCTACATCGGGTACAGCCTTAACGTTAGGTTGCGTGTGTGCATGTATGTGCGTGTATGTGTGTTTTAAGCATGCGTGCATGCACACACACACACACACATATATATATATATATATATATATATATATATATATATATATATATATAATGTAAAAGAAAGACACAGGACTGAAGAGGTGACGTCACAGAGTGATAGTATGTCGTCTTCTGTCCGTAATGCCAAGTCTAGACGAGCAAAAATGATTATCAATAAATAAATAAATAAATAAATAAATAAATAAATAAATAAATAAATAAATAAATAAATAACTTGCTTCGACACTTTTGCCCTTCGCGTTATCCGTAAGATAAGCTTTAAGGAGCAAGGAGGCGTGCGTCGTCTTCCTGTCCAGCTCGACTACACAAAGCATCAATCAGCAAGCCCCTGTTGGAACGTAAATTTACCTCACGAAATCTTAAAGCCCTCTTTTGACAACCACCCAACCGTCAACGTGCTATAGCGTCATCTCAGCTGCATTATTAAACATTTTTTTCCGGCAAAAGCCCCTCTTTCTTTAACTGAAATAAAAATAAACGGAGAAGTTGCCACCAAAATGGCGATAGCTTCCCCTTTGCACTTGGTAATCACTTATTAGTAAAAAAAAAAAAATCTACGAGCACCAGCAACAAGAATACGGAAGTGACTGCGCAGCGAGAGCGCAACGATTAGGCAGCTGTTGTGCGTCCGCCAGCAGCTCTGCGGACGCAGGCTGCCAGCGATTTCGAATGGCAGCGTGCGTCCGCAGAGCTGCTGCGGACGCTCGATTAAGTCTGTCTATTCACTTTCAGCGTGCTAATTTAAGAAAGTGACCAATAATAATGATATCTGGGGTTTAACGTCCCAAAACCACGATATGATTATGAGAGACGCCGTAGTGGAGGGCTCCGGAAATTTTGACCACCTGGGGTTCTTTAACGTGCACCTAAATCTAAGTACACGGGCCTCAAACATTTTCGCCTCCATCGAAAAAGAAAGTGAGTGACCAATTTGGTCGCCTCTCGACACTTGTCACTCGAGCTCGCGGGTTCTATTTCTCGATGCGAAAGGAAAGCTGGCCACCCACTCGTGCAGTTATAAACGACTCGAAGAACCCACGGTATCGGTGCAGCTGCTACCAAACCGCAGATTAGGCGGTCGCAAGTCCACGTCACGTAGAAGCGTACACGACGCAAGGCAGCAGGCCATGGCCCGGTGCCCCTTCCACCTCTGGAAACACACCACCGTCGTCAAGTAATATCCCAGGATTGTACTTACCTGCAAAAGAAATGAGGAAAACAAAAAGGCGCATTAGACTTCCATAGTAACGACACTCGATATCGCTAAATAAGAAGTCAAAGGGAAAAATATACCAATAAAGATATCACAGAACGTGTCCGAAGCGATACTTCACAATCAATATAGCCGATAAAGTTCTTTTTTTTTTACTTATTTATTAATTCTTTCGGAGTCATTTCGGGGAGAGTCAACATCCCGGTCAATCATACGCAGTTTAGATACGCACTCGGGTAAAGAAACACAAGATGCTATAAAATGCATCTTGTGTTTATACCACATTCAGTCGGCATATCTGAATGAGTAGGTTCGTCGGTATTTGGAACATATGAAACGTGCCGCCAGTCTGATCTCTTTTATTCTTCTTTCTTTTCTTTTCTTTCTCCTTTTTTGCTTTAAGAACTTCCTGTGGTGTGGGCTTCATACCCCAGCATATTCCAAAATACGACGAAGCAATGTTTTATACGCGATCAGCTTAAATTCCTTAGCACCATACTGATGGAAAATCTTGGAGCAGGGAATGTCACTGGAGCCAACATTTCAACAAGAGGGCTTGTCATCGTCAAAGCCCTAAACAAATCCCCTTGTCGAAACGTCCGCTCCAGCGGCATTTTCCGTTCGACGATTTCTAATCACTTCAAGCCTCCATCTTGCCCAGAACTAATGAGTCCAGAGGAGTAGCTACACGTGTAAGCTAGTCGCATCGAGGGCTCGCGCGCATTATCGATACATTCATAACTGTAGGGTATAGGTGAATAACATTCAACTAAATACGGAATATAGAAAGAAGAGTATAAAAAGAAAGAAAAAAGTCAAGGCTTGTCGTAACGCTAGTTATAATTACAAGGTGTCTTTCACAACAAAAATGATGATTAACAAAAAGAGATTAACAAAAAGAAACAAAAACTGATTAACCGGCGCGTCTCTGTTTCAACATTTATTCTCCTCTACAACTGCATCGACATATGATATAGATCAACATCTGATATATGCTGAGTCGGGTTTGCGATACGCCGAGGTATCACAAAGACACAAACCCCATTCAGCAAGGGACGGCACCAAACAATTTGTAGAAATCAAGAGACGCGCGAATGGGCGACTGCCCTGCGCTATGTCCTCGAGGCTTCGAGCGAGAAGTCACAAGGACACACCGGCCGATTTGCAGCGTGTCGACTCAACATGCATCATCGTTGCGGCGGCCAGCACCGGATCATCTCGAGAGTCTACGTGCGAGTCACCAGCAGCACTACAGAAATAGCTCCGTTACATGCACGGAGGCGCAGTAGCGCTTTTGGGCATGCGGCAAAAGCGTGCACAGCACCAGCGCGTGGCCGCCGCATGACCCGAGGCACCCGGTGCCAGCCATCGGCGTCGCGGACGAGAGCGCCCGTGCAGTACCCGGCCGGGAACCGGTAAAGAGACGTGGGGCCCGTTCGATCAGATTCGGCGTCTTCCCCACTCTGCCCTTGGAGCAACCGTCGAGCCTTGCGCGGTTACGTTCGCGGCGATTCTCAGGAAAGACGCTTCTCCTCGCCGTGTCGTTAACCTTGCGCGGCTTCTCGGACGCCGTGAGCACGCTCGTCCCAGATTCGAGACCCTCCTTGCGCGATCGCCGCCCAGCGCTCGGCGGCAAGCAAGGCGGCTATAAAAAGCTGCCTAGATGCGGGCACAGATGGAAAACAAGGGCAGCCAATCGGACCGATAGCACTAGAGACAATGGTCGCAAACACAGGACCGAGCCCACCGAGCGCGCGAGCCTTCCGGGGGTCCCAGCACGAACCATCTGCTCAACGTGGGCCAAAAGAGGCCTCGTTGGCCCCGTCGGGGACGACGGCTGAACCGCGGCCCTGTGAGGCGGTGGGCTGCACACGCGGGACGTGGCAAACGGGCAGGTTCACGAACGGCCGACACGGATCATAGAACCGGCGGCATCGTCGTGACACGTCCGCCCCACGACTGGAAGAGCCGTCGCTTATCCGAGCAAAATCGAGCAGCGCGGCGATACGTGCTCGCAAAGACCGCGAGAGAAGAGCGCGCAAATGAAACGGTTCGCCGCAAAGCTGGCGTGGAACGCTTAAACAAAAGGAACCGCAACACCGGAGAGCGATGCGCTTTGTTGAGTCTTGCGAGCATGCGTAGAGCGGATTACAGTCGGCGGGAGATTTTCCCTGGGATAGGCGCTTTCTTTTCGTGGAAACGCACGCCCCCGACCGGTGCGCACGGCAGTTGGCTAAATCAGGCTCCAGCGGGGACTCGAAACGGACAAAGACTCGCAAAGAGAGAGAAAGAAAAAAAAAAAGAGGGCCGGGGGAGACTTCCCAGGCCATTCCTAGTGGCGCGCTTATGCAAATGCGCACGCTAAGAAGGATCCGCGCGACGCATTCAGAGCGTGACAGCGACGAGTCATTTCCCTTTCGAGTCCGAGCGGACGACGTTCGCGTATACGTTTCGCTTTTCTTTCCTTATGGAGAAAAACAACTCGTGCGTCCACCCTTTCGACGCTCTTCCGTAAACAATACTTCCCACATGAATCAGACCGCGGCAGAGAAGCCGTTGGTAGCGGCCAATGCGCGGGTCATTCACCTTGCCTCCTTTCAAGGCGCGCTCGCCGTCAATGGTTCGATGACAAATGGTTAGGCTGACCCAAAGAGCGGGCCACGTACGGCCGCTTCCGACACGCCCCGCACTGCCGGCTCGATAGCCCAGGTGCCGAATGGCAGCCCCTTTTCCAGTACGCATTATATAAATACACGCTTGCATCCGAGTTAAGTGGATACACGCGGACTCTGCCCACATACGTACAGGGGTTGATGTGAGCACGTGCCTGTGTCATCAGATGGAAGAAATATAGATATAACGTTCGTAAGAAACCACTTAACAATCGTCAATAGGATTTTGTTGAGCCTAAAGAGGCTACCGTTGACTGAACTTACACGCGTACGCAGGTGGTACAGTGCTTATGTGAAGTATTGCGGTTGTCAAGGGCTGGCGTCCATAGTTCTTTCACAGGAGATCACTTCCTTAAACGTTACTCCGAAGCGGCTTCGACGCTTTCAGAGACAAAACAACCGGCTGGATCGTGAGGTGCTACTATACCTAGTGAACTATGGTCACGATATCTCGCATTCGGTACTGAAGAATGGCACTGCGCGCAGAAACACCTGCAGGAGATATTTCACACCGGCAGCGCCATATAGTATCATCATTGTTAGTATAGTATTGTATGAGGAGGGAGCGGAAACAAAAGGAAGAGGTCCGCTGGTTGCGCAATTATTCTCTATCTCGAGGTCATGGAAACGTCGAAAATGATGTGCTCACAGTTCGGTATGTAATATCAATTGTCTGTTCTATACAACTCATTTCAAAGTTCACTTTACTGGATTTGAAGTTCTATAGTAGTCGCGCAAATTCGGGTCGCAGAGAACGCTGCAGGAGATCGCACAAGGGTGTTCCATCTTTCGCGGACACACTCGTGGGATTAATTAACTTTCATGTTTGTTTTTTTTTTTTTTTCGTTTAACGTCCATGCATATGGGAAACTTCAACACAATTGTCGGGAATTTATGTTTCGTTTGTTTGACTAAGGGGGAGCGAGGGAGGGGGGGTGACTCGTCGTCGAAGATATTGATTCCCGAACATGTCGTTCAGTGCGGCTAATTCCTCTCTAAATCAGGTATGTAGTCACGTGTTTTGAAGTAACGCAGCCCGTCATGCATTGCGAACCCGTCTGCTTTCAGACAGGTTCGCAATGCCGGCTTGCGAAATGAACAAACGTAGCAAGCTCGGTCAGTCGCGAGCCGACACGCGCACCCTCACGAAGGCGTCCTCACCCTCACGTAATCAGGCGAGCAGAGGCCTAAAAAAATTGGTCAATGTATGGTGACAATGTAAGGCTCAGAGAGGAAGAAGCGATTCATATTGCTGGAGTGCAGAGAAGTCATAGCTAGGTCGTATGCGTGACGTGTTTGAGGTTTCACGTTTCAAAGTGCACCGGCAGGAATTCTTCACGAGCTCAGATGAACGTCGAAGCCCACATGTAACAGACTTCAGTCGTAAATGGCTTTTGACGCGAGATGTTGCTAAACCTCACGAGTGAGATCTACAGCAGTAACGAAAGAGGGAACACTGACTGCTTGAAACCTTTCCGGCGTTGATAGCATTTGTTGACTTATAGTGCAAGATTAAAAAAGAAAGGAAAACAAAACCTTACTATAGCTCGACTGTGATCCAATCAAAACTGATTTCTTTCAAGTTCCGGCAAGCGTCATGGCAACGGCGACGGAGGGGTTTTATTTTAAACACCCTTACTGAAGTGTTTTGGCATAAGCTTTATAATATCGTACTGTTTCGCTGATACTCCCGAACAAGTACAAGAGGGCAGTGGATCTGGGTGAATCACGAATTCCAACCAGCTCACCGTTTTCAAACCCTAGTAACAGGAATTAAATCTTCTGGATTTAAGAATATGCCAGCAACTCAACGTCGAATACACTTACCGCTTCACCTATTTAGGCATCCTTACACATTGCAAGAAATAACGTTAAACGTCTTGCCAGTGACAAACATACGACTGGACAACTCACAGATTCGACTTTTTATCATATGCCTATGACAACGCGTATAGGTTTTACCTGCCCAAAACTGAGCCAGGGATACGCCAGATAGCATTAAGACTGAAACGCTTGTGTTTCGTGTACCTTCTTTCTTCAGTCCATATGTGGTTGCGCTGCCGTTCCATTATTAATTACGACGGATAAGTGTGGTGGTTTCCAGTGATTTCTACAAACTACATAGGCTTACTTAAATACCAGCAAAACTAAGTAATTTGTAATAATTTGTTCCAATTCGCTCCTTACGAAAATACAGTAGCAGGAGAAATAGCAGGGGCGTAGCCAGGGGGGGGGGGGGTCAACCCCCCCCCCCCCCCGAAATTTTTCAGTTTTGCTTGCGTATATATACACGCGCACATACATAAAGTATGGCTGACCCCCCCCCCTGGCTTTCTGGCTGCGCCCCTGAGAAATAGAATAAACAGGCTGTTCTCAACCGCGGGAGCTCTGCAAAGACTGCATGCCCAGGTGAGCTTTGAAGGTCCATAAAGTAGTTAAAGTGCTAATGTGTCGGAGTACCACCTGAATATGTTTCAGAAAATCTAGGTGAGAAGCGTGGGCAACCTTCTACAGCCACATGATTGCAATTTGAGTCGTATAAATAAAGCGAACAATGACGAACAATGAATTTCGGCGTCACGCTGAGACATAAAGTGTATTATTCGGTAAGTACTTTTACCAATTCAAGTGCCTGGTTCTGGAATATGCAAACGCGGGCTGATGGTTTTTCGCAGTCGACCATGCAGCCAGCCTGTCATGACAGTAACTGTTTTATTTTTTCCCCTCAACAATACGTGTGCTGAGTTAATCTCTCATGTTCCTCTAGAAATATGCGCGGTGGGAAGCACACTTGGCAAGCTGCTCAGTTCTTAGCGTTTATCTGCATACTGCTTTTACTTAATTTTCCGAACTTCCGAGTATCTGCGTACCTTTCGCGCAGACGCTTGAACAGCTGATAGTGAGCAAAGTCGCAAATGAAGCGGTAGCCACGGAGCGACAAAACTGTAAACCTCGTTTATACAGGCGATCTATCTAAACCCGGGCCCGAGCTATTTCTTGCTCCACACTAGCGTCACAGAAAAAAAGAAGAGCGTTGTTTGGTTTTCTACCGTAAATACGACGGCAAGTACTATATTGCGTAAAACCGCAGGTTATTCTCGACGCTGACACACTCTCGCCTCAAGGGCAATTAGTGTTTGGACGAACCTCCCGAGTGTTCGCTTGTGTAGCATAATATCCCCATCCAGGACTCTCCTCAGAAGAATGAGGGGCGGGGGTAGGGCGAAGAGGCACCGCCATATGCCCCACAGAGGCGGTGTATTGAGTCGTCTGAAATTTTGGACACTGAAACTCTTTGGCATCAGAGTTTTCAGACTTCCTGCACCTTCTGGACTGATTGACGGTCCGAAACGGCTTGTTTGAAGTCACAACCGCTGCCACGCTAATTATCCTCCAGCCTTGAACCACCGCTCTGCGGTTTCCAAAAGTCGGTTTCGCCGCATTGCAATAGTGCTGCGTGGTGAAGCATACCAGGACTCGGAAGGGGCCACAGTCACGGGACGCAGTGTTCTTCAATAATACACACGTGCGCGCGCCGTCTCTTGTGAGTAAAACATCAATAATAGGGACCCGTTTTTAAAGGTACTAAAGGCTAAAACGAGATTGCGACAAATCCCCAACGCAGTCGCTGACTGCGCCGCAGTGGCCTGTCGTACGCTGTGCCTACCGGTTAGTGCAAACCGCGATCACTTTTGTTCGCATAAAGAACAAGTAAAAAAGAAACCATGCATTAGTGTTTTTCGGACTACCCAATTGTTTCAGACGATTTCAGGGTCTCTAGTGACCGCCCAAAAAATGTGAATGTTGACTGAAAAGGGTGGGGGTGGGGGGGGGGGGGGCAACAAAAAGTCCTTCAAACTTGACGCCCGACAGGTGGGCGGTCGGTCGGAGTGGTGGGCGGCGCATTATTATTGCCGAGCACCGTGGGGTGAACCCTGCCCCTATCATACTAAGAAGAATTTCAAGAAACTCTCCGCATTGGTGTGGCACACGACGTTTATTCTTCCGTGCACCTGGCGGTGAAACGGGACAGTCCAAAGGTGTCAAGAATTTCGTGGATTACGCATTCACGCATGCAGCTAAGAATTAAAATCGACAGCTTATCCTTGCGAATTAGAAAAACAAAATATCGCGCTGTGCCTTGTTTCGACGTCAGACTCCTACATTAAATACTATAGTGCACTCTCCGCTAGTGCTAAACGAAGAAAAAAAAAAAGCCGGCAGCTGCGGTGGTCGCTTCGCGAGCACTGCAGATGGCATAATATTTAGTCGATGCATCTATCAGCGAGGCAAGAGGGCACGCTTCGACAAGAGGAATGGCACGGCAGGCAACCACGTACACACCAAGCTCACACGACGAGTATAAATGGTGAAATTTCAGCGAGTCAAGGTAACGACGGTAGCCTTTTAAACATGAGGATGAGGTGAGGACACAACTTGCGTCGTGTGGTTGAGGAAGGAACACAATATATGACCGCATTTGTCCACCTTTGTTCTCGAGCGTGGAGGAAAGAAAAACGAGGAGAGGGCATTGTCAAACACGATTGAAGCTAAAAGTACTGGCCCATTGCCCGGTCAGCTCAGAGCACGCGGTACGTTTCAGTGCTGAAACTCTGAAGGCGAAGCTACGCCACCGCAGTCAAACAAGTGAGCATCAATAAAGACTGCCGCGAACTAAATGTACTCGGCCAATGTCATGCGTCTCAGAGGTTACGCGCTGACTTATGGTTGATTTGTTGTCCCTTTACTTGTGCCTCAGCTCCCATAGCATTTTAAATAAAACGGAAGTTAAGCAGCCTTAAGTCTTTCCTGTGAACGGAGCATCTGTTATGGTAATTATTTATAAGATTTTACATTGCTTCCCTCAATACATGTGAATTAATAATTGATGCAGCATCATGTGCACTTTTCACGAATTACTAATACATAACCAACAATGACAAAGTCATCATTCAACGCCTTATATGAAATTACGTGTGATGTGAAATTATATGTCTATACCTTGCGTCCACCCCACCCCAACCGCTGACCGCCTCCTCGGTGTCTGCAGACGTAGCTGGACAGTTCCATCGCGGTCAGCAGTTTCTTCCTTCTTTTTTTCTCGAAGGTGTTAAATAAACATCAAATTACTGATATTGTAGTACCGTGCACGTACGCATTCAACGTCAACAACAGCAATGGATGTGTAATGGATAAAAGTAACCTCCATAGTCTCAGAAATGCCAGCAGAGATCATATCGTAATTACCTATACTCGAACCTCGATGGAAGCCGCAATGACCCCACGGCTGCGAAAAATTATACGCCTTCGTCGAGCGTCTACTCGATACATTTTGTTCGCTACTCCACGCCGCACACCGCCCAGTGGCGGCAAGGAATCTGTAACCCTACCGATTATACCTGTTGCGACTGCGCGGACAAGTTAGCCTTATCGTGCGCGGTTTCGTCTTTCCACGGTCGGCCATGAAAAGACGCGGGCCCCCCTCCTCCGCAATTTTTTTTTTTTTTGTCCCCCTCTGACAGCGCTAGGTTACAAGCGCGCACGATGCAGCGCTCGACCTGCCGGTGCCTCCTGGTGTTCCGTATACAGGATGTAAAATGGTCGGGGCCGCCTGCTCATCGGACGTCCCGTGTCACCGGCGCAGGACCGACATCGAGGCCCCCTCCTCCTCTTACGTGGCACAACGCTCGAAGCGCTCACCTGCCGGACCTGCGGGGCATGATGTGGGTCGCGTCGGATCATCGCCGCGTCTGAGGAAGAGGAGCCGGTCGGCGCGCGGCAACCAAAAAAGGAAGAGAGGAACGCGGCTGGCCCGAAAGCGGCAGAACAGCCAACGGCAATCAGCGGAACCTGCCAAGGGGACGGAAGCAGCAGCGGCAGGCACGGGTGGCTAGAGTAGATATATATGCATGGGCTCAGCCAGCCCATCTGGGTGCATCACGCGTGTACTCCATGGAATGAATGAGCTGCAGGCGAGCGCTAAGTAGCACCGGTTGAACTGCACTACGCCTAGCGCTCGCAGTTTTATTATGAGGGCTGCAGGTTAATTAGAAACTCCAGAATAATTTTTATTTCTTGTCTCTACGCAGACAACGAAGACTATACGCGCTCAGACGGTCGCTATCTCGCGGAACGGGACATTCTCCGAAGAAGATGACTTGTTTATGTATTTGCCTAAATGCTGGTGCATAAAACAGGCTGTTTGCTCTTGTACTAAACTTCTCCGGCTACGGAGAAATTTAGTCCATTTACGGACTAAACTAGTTTAGTCCGTTTACGGAGTCCGTTTACGGTGTACCGCGACATTGGTGGAGGTGCGGGGTATCCACGTCAACCGCAGTTACTTATGCTTGGAACAGCTAAGAGTTTGTACGTCAAGCATGCGCTGTAATTCCATATGTTCTCATAGAAGACTTATTCCGCAGCACTTTCAGTCGGGTTTATTCTAAAGTCACACAGGTCCCTGTCCGAGCTCACAAAGACCGACACGCACACAGCAATGTCTAACGGTACTGGGACACACAAAAAGAAACTGAAGGAATGAAAGAAGAACGGAGGCAGCAGTAGCGGAGGTGCTGGTCGCCGCGTGCGCAAGAGAACTGGAGTAAGTCACTCAGGCAGCCTTCGCACGTTTCCGGTAGGCCTGCATGTAGAAGCGCACAAACATGACAGAGTAGAATGTCACTTGACTCATGACGACAAGCACGTGCGCCAGAGGATAGCCGCAGTCGACGAACAAGGGTATCGGTGCAAGCAAAAGCATGATCATGAAGTGGACGATCTGTAGCCGAGTCAAGTAGCGCCTCCACCCCACTGGAAGAGTGGGCAACAGCGTGAGGAAGTAGTAGGTGTACATCACCACGCGCACGAACGTGTTCGCATGATTAGCAGGGCCTGACCGTCAGGGCCGTAGGTCACACCGAACCAGCCGGTGACGACGACCATGACGTGGTACCCCACGTGCAGCACCGAGGCTTGCGAGTCCTTCTTGCGGGGTAGGAAGAACACTGTGTCCAAAAAGTCCACGATTCGCACCATCATGTACCACCAGAGAGGATCCGCTACCTCGATGCTGTTAGCGGAACCGCTGAAGTCGAGCCCCTGACAGAAGCAGCTGGCACCGCCGCTCAAGTGATCCGATGGCGAACAAGTACACGTTGACTACGATCATGGCCGCGTTATGGGCCATAATTAGAGGCCGCGAAGATTTGAAAGGCTCTCTCCCCTTCATAATGCGGGGCCCGACGAGCTAGACGTCGCAGATGTAAAACAGAATTATCGTCGTTATGAACGGCACATTGCCGATAAGCTCCCAATCCAGAGTCCGCGGGTCTCGCGGTGGCAATCACTGGCCCTTGCGTAGCTGCGTTAGCGGGGAGGACATGCTGGCTCCTTTCGTTGTCAGCTCTGATCATCTGGTTGACGGGCTACAAGTGGACGCTGCCTTCTATGTCATTTCTCAGGAAGCAGAGGCTTGAACTCCCATTTCTAAGCTGAGCTAGACTCTTCTCACTCCGCGCTCTTCCCACTGCGAGCGATCAAGAATTCCCACACATCGATCACACCGTCATGTTTCGCGGGGCAAGAGATCATCAGCATAAATATATACTATATTGCGGGCATTTATTATACACATCTTCTTCATCTGTACACTATCATCATTATAATGTATTCGGTTAAGCTTCCTCCTCTTCGTCGTGTATCATCATCATCAGTGTGGGTTGACCATGCTTCTTCGTTGCCGGGTCTTCGGGCCAAATAAACGGCTGCCCAACCAACCAACCAACCAACCAATAAATATATATATATATATATATATATATATATATATATATATATATATATATATATATATATATATATATATGCGCCCGCGTCGTCTACCACGTTGTTCACTTCAGAAGTGCCCCGTCTTTGTCATCTCTCAGCTCCAATCGTTCGACGACACATGCCGCGCATGTGTTTTCTTTCATTATTTTAAAAATCTTATTTTCATGCGTTGATCGTGCGTGCACCAAGCAATTCTACAGAAAGCGGAACTTGAACTGATGGCGCCAATGTTAGAAAGGGACGAAAAAGACACGTAAGACACGGAAAATCGGAACGCGCATCGCAATCTGCACACCATTGTCGTGCACGTGCTCTGCTTCACATTTTTTTTTTTTTTTTTTTGCACAGGACCACACAAACACTGGCAGAGTGCGTGTACGTGACAGAATAGATGCATGGCGCGCGCGCGATAGCCGACCTCATTGTTTTTCGTCGTTAATAACCACACGGTATTTAAAAAAAAAGAAAAAAAAAAAACACTGCGAGTTTCTACAAGGCGTCTGCATAACCACTACGGATGGCACACATCATTTGAAAGAACCCTTGCACATTGAGATCAGCCATGCAGTTGACATGCGGCTGTAATGATGTTACTCTTGAGCGCGAACCGTCGCGTATTCCGCGTAGCAGCTGCGAAATAAGGCAAGAAGCAAACTGGAAAGCTTATGACGAATGTCCTGGGAACGATGCTATCACGGAAAACGTCGAAATTGAAACGAACAGATTCAATATAAAAACGCGGCGCAGCTTTTGAGGCCGCGAGAATATTCACGCATATGACGTGCATAGCACGCGGAAAGGGCGTAAAGCCGGCCTCACGCGTGTCGGTTGTGTTCGGAGCGTCGCATTCCGAAACGACGCGCACGTGCCTCAGCTTAAAACTGGTGTTTCGCAGTGACAAACGCGTGCGACGTCATCAAACAATGCACAACAGATGTATTGCAAAATCGGATTAGCATGCGATCAAATAGCGGGAATCGCTGCATTATACGATAGCAGGCACCCCGCCGCGCGAGAGTAAGGACGCGGCCACGCTCGTCGATGAAAGGTCTCAGTGACAGAGAGAAAGAAGGAGCAACAGAATAGCGCAGCGCGAGGTCTCCTAAACGGCCGGGTGTCCTCCAGGGCGCCGCGCGCCGCCTCATCCTTTCCCGGTGCCCGCTGTGCTGTACCTGCACGTTTTCGGCAATTGCGTTCGCTTGCGTCATTTCCGCGCGCGTGCCCCACCCTCGCCCCTTGCGCGCACAGGAGGTGACCGGCATCGGGCACCGTTTCGTGCAGCGGAAACGGTAGCACCGTCGAGACACCGGCCACGGAGACGTGCGCAAAGTAAAGAAAGAGTAAACAACGGGTCACCACGCACACACAAAAGACGCGAGGGTCACCCCGAGAACCGACGGCGCGTGAGTCACGACGGCGCGGCCAGTCGCGCGTCGCGTCTCTCCGGCGGGCGACAGTTCTACCTTCCGCCCCGAAAGAACACAGCCGCGATGCGCACACGTACTCGCGCCCTGGCCCGAAGTCCGCCGGCCTATTCGAGTACGGCCGCAAGCTTGCTGGCAACGTATATATATATATATATATATATATATATATATATATATATATATATATATATATATATATATATATATATATATATATATAATTTAGAGGAAAACGGTTGCGGTAATTCCGAGGATAGTGGCCCTAATCACTTCAGTGGGTGGATGTTCAACATCCTCATGCGTGTCGAAATATATACGTGGCACATAAGTATTTAACAGTTTTGTCGAAGTTCGTCTGATCAGACAGAACACTTAAGTTGCGGTGTTTTAACATTCTGTAAGTATACAATCGTCGGCGCGCTTAGTGCGAACACCCGAGCGCGTGCCGCACCGCGCGCCATCAGCGACGCATAGCTACACCAACGCGAGGTTCGGCACATGCGCAGTGCGTTAGCGGCGAGACTATTTTACCACCGCGCTCACCTCGCCATCTGAGCGCACCTTTATCGAAGGCGCTTACCGATGACATGATGCGCGCGATAGAAAAGTAACCACGCCGAAAATGAACTGCGAATGTGCATAGCTTCGTGGTGTATACGCATAGGTGTCGCTGAAAGCACTGTGCGCGGCACGCGCTCCGGTGTTCGCGCTAAGCGTGCTGACGGCTGTACACAGATAGTTAAGGGGGACGCCGTACAGTAGAGGGCTTCGGATGCAGCGCAGATACGGCGGCGGTTCCTCAGGCACGAATGTTAAGATCACGTTTCCATTCATGCCGCCTACGCACGTCACCCGTTTCGGTTATCGTCTTTTTCTCGTGAAAGTCATCTCTCAAAGTGTCATCTATAGTAGGTCAGAATGTACAGGGTCGACCATATCGAAGGTGAACACTTCATTAGTATTCAAGCCGGTAAAACTACAACACGCTTATTGTACTTCACGAGGGAAACGTCCACTATGTGGTGGTGCCCAATCCTGGCTTCGATAAACAAAATAATCTTTTTCCAAATTATGTATTAAACATCAGCTTCTATGAGCTCTTGAACACTAATTAGGTGTCCACCTAGATGTGGACGACTTTGTACATCCCCGATAACCGAGTCCCAAGTTGGGCAGGCAACTCTGCGTTTCCTTGTTGTGAATAAGATTCCAAAGCACCAATTGTTACACATAAAGCCTAGCACTGATCGACGCCTTCCACGACATATACACGAAGAACTGACGTGCAAAGGGTGGAATTCGTAAAGGCGCTGTATGTTGCGACTGTAACTGAGACAGTACAGGGAATTCGAATAAAGCGCCCTCTGGTTACAGTCTCATGCACACACTTCGGCACGACACTCCCGCTGTTGCGCTATAGTTTTTGAAGTCGGTACGTGGTATCTAATCGGAATGGTCACTTATTGGGAGCTAGCCCTCCTGCTCGGCCATTCTTACGGCGTTTCTTAATGGTTGCGTGCACTTTTCCGACGGTGCCCCAATTCAGAAGCTCGATATTTTATACTTCCCTCTGTCCACGTCCAAATTTATGTTTTAAGCCGGTGCTGACAGCCCCAAAGAGCTTTCCATCTCCTGCACTCTCCCGTTGAACTGCACCACGAGATGCAGACAGCACACCGACGAAAGCAAGTAAATTTCCCTTCTGCGCCGACGCCCCGCATGAGCACACTCAGTTTTCTACTGCATCATTCAAGGGAAGAAACAAACCCGTACACATAAATCAAAAGTACGAATTTTGCGCAAACGATAACAGGAAATGAACGCACAGGAGAAACTGATGAATGTCGCGTTTCTTAATTGAGAACTTTGAATTCCAAAGCTCCAAAAAGTGAATAATACAGAAACATTTCAATGTTACCTATCTAAATCACGAACGTTTACGTCGCTTCTCTTCTCTGGGGCTAAAAGGACCCTGCGAACTGCGGTGCAAAAGATAGAAAAGGAAGGAACAGCGGACTGCATTTCGCGCACTGTACTGCGAATGCAGGGACGCAGTTAGGGTGTGGCGTGACTGATTCCACAAAACTTTTAGTTTTTAAGCATTCTTCGTGATCGTCCGTCCGCTTACGATGTGTACTGTATCCAGCATCGCAATCGGATGGCATTTGGTCTCACGGAAAGTCGTAGCAGCTGTGGCGTACGAAAATTTTCGCGAATGCGGCGTCACGACTACTAACACAGTAAAACACGGTTACTAACCCATACGACAGCACGAAAATGACTGCCAACAGAGTTTTTCCAAAATATTTGTGCAGGCTTTCTCTTTGCTGGTCCAGCAGCTCCCGTTATGTTGTGCATCTTCGAGTCACAGGACACGCCATCTGAGGCAATCCGTTCCAAGAGCGGCGCTACAAGGCAGACGGGCACCCGTGTGTCCAACGGATTACATGGGCGTCATCATCCGCCCATAACTCAACACGAGAGTACAGCGAATATAGCTAATTCTGCGGAAGTGCAGGGTACCTATATGTCTGCATAAAATGTAAATGAATACACGGTGTTGCAACCGAGGCTCGACCAGTGAGCCAAAACGCAACACAGTTGATGGCCGCGCGTCTCGACGAGAGGTGACACAAAATGCGCATAAGCGAAACATCCAGGGGCAAAGTGGTCCAAGACGTGACGTTAACTCGGAAGCGTCACGATCACTACAGCTACCAACCAACTTCCGTCAGCGGCAGCGTGCAATCGCTTCTCTCCCCTTGCACATACGAAAAACAATACACGCTAATATCTAGACATATAGCTCAGCAACGTTCCCTGCGTATCTCTTATACGGTAAGTAAAAACAACGAGTTGATGTCGTGACAGCCTCAAAAGGAGTCCAGCTGTCATGCAGAGCACGAAAGCTCGTGCCCCGAAGAAAGCTATATACCACCAACCACTATCGAAAAAGGGCTGGCGCGTTCATCTATGTGCCGACAAGACCGGCTCACAGGCTACTCTGGCATAGCTGAAATGGTAGCTAATGATCACGTGTGCCCCAGGAACAGGCGAAACATAAATGAGCCTTTGCATTCCTGATCTGGATGCGGCATGAGATTAAAAAACCTCCCGAACTGGCTGCAACCATCGTTTTACTGAAAAGAAAATAACTTATTTTTGGGCGACATAAGTATGTAGCGGCTGCGTGCGAGTTTCACTTTTCCTTCCACGGCCTTTTGTTCGAACAAGGAAATACAACGGAGAAAGTGCCATTAATAAACGGAACTCGTGCATGCCGCCAATGGCGCTGTAAACTTTCCTGCTAGAGGCAGTATCACGCGGACCGTTGTTTACCTGAATACGCAAATAGACAGTGGCACCACAAAGAGGTGATGCGTGATGAATATGTTGCTTGAGGCAGCCGGACGAATAATCTATGCTTGAAGCGCCGCTCGACACCAACGCGTGCGTCAGTCGCGCTATACCGCTACCTTTGAATCACGGCGCGTGGACAGGAATTCGCCGCCTTTCCGCAAAGGAGAAAAACAAAACAAAAAAAAAACACTAAACATTGGTAGAATTGCCGTTGGCACACACGTGTGTCGTTTTATATTTGACTTTTTTTTTTCGTGTGTGTGTACGAGCAAGTACATTAGACCATCTGTCGCGTGATCACTAATTCCTTAGGCCTCCCGCTTTTCATGCATGCTTTCTTATATCTCTCACGTCGCCGCCTGTTTCAAGGTCCCGCGTGCTTGCATTTACGTAGCCCCGTGCAGAATAAGACTGCAACGAATCAATCAAACCCGCAAATCACCGCTACCTTTATAGCGCTCACACGAATGAATGTACTTTTTTTTTTCCGACCCTAGGCAGGCAAAGCTGGCACGCAACGCCTTCTCCAATCGCGGCAATGAACGCCAGGGATTTTTTTTTTTTTTTCTACGGTCTTCCGAGGCGCCCTCGAAGCCGGTCACGAGTCGATCGTCCTAGAAGACAGTGGAGGAAGCGCCCGTCGGTTCCCCGCACGCTCATCCAAAACGCACGTGGTAGGCCATCGCGAGAGCGCAAACGAACCGACGCTCACGATCGCGCCGTGCGAGCCGAAATAGATGCCGGAAGCGTCGCCGGAGCTCGGCGCTGACAGTCGAGGGTTATTAACTTATTATACGCGCGGCCACACTGCGGTCCCCTCGGAGGTGGCGTTGACACCGACGCCATGACCGCAAATGGGCGGCCAGCTTCCTCGCCGAAGGCGACCGAGTAGTGCTGCCAGGTGCTGCGTCGCCAGTGCATACCGTTGCTTGCACTCGCGGGTCGCGGCCCGCGCGAGCCGCTTGGTATAGCTTGGGCTCACGCTTTCCGCGACGCTACGAGGTGATACCGCACATCCGCTTTCCGCTCAGGAGCGCTGCTCCGCGCTAACGTTGCGTGTCTGCGCTGCCACCGATGCCCCCCGCTCAGTCGAATACGGAGGATTTCGCTGACAACGTCACGGAAAGTCGGACAAGAGGTTGATAGTTTCGCAAGATAAACTGTATGAAGCAGAGAGCGCGCACTGAACAGCGCGTAGAGCAGGTATGGCGCGAAGGCCAAGTGTATATTATATCCTCTTAAGGCTCGTTCACACCGGCGACTAGCAACGGTCGCGCGACTAAGTTAGTCGCAAAGCGACTGGTCGCAAATGGCCGTTTTGGTCGCAAAGCGACTGCGTTGACTCAGTCACTCGCTGCTCTATTTTTCAGTCGCGCGACTGCAGTCGCAAAGCTCTGAGCCAATCACATGCGCAGGAACAGGATGTCACCTTATTTTACGGGGCAATGGCAATGACAGCTATATACGAGCAGACGTGAATTCTATGTGGCGACATATATAGGTCGCACGCAGGTGTGAACATCAGTCGCTTTTTGACTTGCAGTCGCAAATGGTCGCGCGACCAGGGCTAGTCGCCAGTGTGAACGAGCCTTTACGCATCGTGTCCCACTGAATTCGTCGCGACATCTTTGGGCACAGTAAGGAGACAGAGGTAATGGCACAGACTTTTCGTGTGGTGGTGGGCAAACCTTTGGCATACAGGTCAGTACGAGGGCGGAAATGCATGCGCAGAACAGGCATAACCGTGATGTCGTCCATAGTTGCACAGGTGTTAATCACGCTGTTGAATAATCTCGCAACGAAAGAATCAAATGTGCAGGCTGTTTCCTCCGAACACCGTCGCCTGCTGCCTGTTCGTGCAAAAACAGCTCAGTTACCACGTGGGCCATAGGAGCGGTAGCTCGTGTATGCCCGTGACAGCACGCCGGCCATTGTCTCGCGACGAGCAGCCGAACGTAAACAGACCATCATCGAGGTCGGCACTCCGAAGCGGAGCTCCCGTGATCTGGTTCAATGCTGGGCGCGCACGTGACCTCGTTCGGATAGGCGCGGGCCCTATAATCCGGTTGCCCGCTGTATGCGCGCTTCGGGACCCACTGCGCGCCCGCGCTGGCACACATCGCGGCGTGCGTGCCCAGATCGGCGCGGGACGCCGCCGCCACTGATGGTCATCAGAACGGCACCACGAAGCGTATATGCCAGCATCGCTGGCTGAAAGCTTCGCCCGAGCATGCTCGGAGGAGATAGATACCTCTGCGCTAAGTGATATCAGCGGCATCCGCATCGAGTGGTGGTCACGTTTATTGCGGCTTTCTAAACAGCGCAATAAAGGCCCGTACGAGAATGTAAGGCGAGAGAGAAGCTCGTTCAATGCGCATCGCAGATAAAGATATATGAACGACACTAAGGAACGGATCGCAGCTATATGACGCGCTGAAACTTGCATGCGACTCAAGACAGAGACAACCAGAAGGGGAGAGGTATGCAGAATGATGTTATTTCAACATTGCCTATGCAAAGTTATTCTCGGTTTGGAACGTGACATAGCACAAAGAAATGATCGACAAGGGAGTGGGGCTGCTCTTCGTGAATTCGAGCTTTACGTACTTGCCGATGAGGAAGCAAGAACACTCGTGTCTTTTTGTTGCTTCATATATACACGCAGGCTTCGTGTCGTGTGTATGCGGGAATCAGCTGTGAAATTTCGCGTGCCCACAGCCGCGCCGTAACACACACATACTAGCGAGCAGATGAGGCCTCCAGCAGTACATGTGCTCGAATTTCGTTTTAAAAAATTGACGACTCGTCTTGAGGCATGTGTGTCCAGATGCTCACCTGAATGCACACCGACATGCTAGAACTTATACGAACACATGCACTCTTTGGAAGGAGCATTACCAAAGACTGAGCTATATTGGATGGACGCATCAGGATCAGCGTACGATGACTGAGACTCCCGAATTAATCTTGACCTCCTACGGTTCGTGCATCTAAAGTATACGGGCATTTTTTTGCAGCTCTCCCCCATCGAAAGAGGTGGGGAGGGGGGAGGAGGGGGAACTGAAAGCAGGCAAATAAGGGATTTGTCTTGTTTTTGCTACCCTACGCCTGGTAAGGCGAACGGGAGAGTATAGAATGATATAGAGAGAGAAGCACGGTGCAGCGTGGCTGATGTCAGGGTCGAAACGCGGCCGCGGAAGCCGGGAATCGAACCCGCGCCCTCCAGATCATCAGCGCAACGCCATAGAAGCTATGGCACCGCGGGGGGTGTCAACGTAATTTAGTATCATCATCATCAGACTGACTACGCCCACTGCAGGGCAAAGGTCTCTCCCATGTTTCTCCTAACCCGGTCCCGAACATTGCTGCGTCCGCGTTATACACGCCACCTTCTTCATCTCATCTGCCCACCTAACTTTCTGCCTCCCACTCGCGCGCTTGCCTTCTCTTGAAATCCAGTCCGTTACTCTTAATGACTGCAGCGGTTATCTTGCCTTCCCGCTACGTGTCCTGCCCATGCCCATTTCTTCTTCTTGATTTCGACTAAGACGTTCTTAACACGCGCTTGTTCCCTGACCCACTCTGCTCTCTTCTTCTCCTTCAAGGTTACACCTATCATTTTTCTTTCCATGGCTCGCTGCGTCGTCCTCAATTTTAGTTGCACCATTTTCATAAGCCTCCAGGTTTCTGCCCCGTCGGTAAGCACCGCTAAGATGCCTTTCTCTGGAAGGATACTAGTAAATACCATTAATGATCTGAGAACGCCTGCCAAATGCGCTCCATCCCATTCTTATTCTTCTAGTTACTTCAGCCTCAGTCTCATGGCTCGGATCTGCAGTCACTACATTTAGTTGACCATTGTAAGAAGTGCGCATGTGTTCCCATGTTTGAAAAAACGAAATTTATAGGAAATGGAAAATCTAAGAAGGAAAGGGAAATTTTAGAGGCCTTTTGGATACATAACGAAGGTGATAAGTGTATCAGTTCGCCCTCTCTTCTACTCTCGGAGAGAGAAATAAACTTCTTAAAAGAAAGATTGAGAGTGTGATTAGCGAGTGTTTGTTGTGCGCATGTTCATTCTGAGAATGTATAAAAGGCTGGTTTTTCTTGAAATAAACATTCAGTTGGCAGTCAGCGCTTGTCCCGTGGTCTTCGTTCCTTTGTCGTCCTTGTTTCATTCGCGCTGTTACTTTATTTGTTCTGAACTGTATTGGTTCCACTCATGCCAAACGTGCAACTAAAACGAACATGAGACGTGCTTCACACGAGAAGAGAAGGTCCCTGCTGTTTTTCAGTTATGTTTAGGTGTTTCGTGTTGAATATGCGACATGACACCCATTGCAGGAGGATCGAAAGGTGGGTCAGTTGGTAATTCATTTTCTTCGTTCAGCGAACTAGAAACGCAGAAAAAGACACAAAGGACGAAGCGAGGAACCTCGCCTTATGTGGTTCCTCGCTTCGTCCTTTGTGTCTTTTTTCCGCGCTCCCAGTTCGCTGAACGAAGAAAACATGACACCCAACACGGACGCCATGCTCGCGTGGCTCGTGTTTCTCCGCCGTAGGAAGGCAGGTGAACGCGTCGCCAGCAGCGCAGGCGGGTCTCTTTTAGCGCGCGAGGAAAAAAAAAGCAAAAATTAATCCCTAACGAAGAGGAACGCTACCAAATGTGCATAAAATAGAATTTTAAGTTATACGTTTTCAAGCAAAATAAGTCTACCTGCGAGAGTTTTTTGCTTCTACCAATAGATGGAACCACATCGCCGCTGGGTGACGCTATAGCAGTCATACTTACGGGACTTTCAGAGCTAAATTAAAAATGTAATTCCTTTTAGATGCGAAGTATCTCTTGCTCGGGGTTTTGTAACGCGGCGTGGTAATCCGCACGCGGCGTAGTAGTCTGCACTCACACTACGCATGCGCGACTCTCCTCCTTCCCTCTTTCCAACAGCTGCGCGTTACTCTCTCCACTTCTCTACCGGCATCTGCTTGCGCTTCTCCTGCGTTCTCGCGTCTGCTCTCACGGCGCATACGCTACTCTCCTCCTCTAGTCTCCTCTCCTTCAAGTGGTAGAGCGCTGCGCGCGTTCAGTTCAGCGCTTGCCTCGGTTGGCTCCTCTGAAATGCCGGCTCGACATGCCGAAATTCTCTCCTGCGCAGCGCCGCGATGAGCGCCAGCGCATGCGCGTCCCCTCCCCCTCTCTCTCCTCTCACACGCTGCCTCTCTCTTGCGCACCTGTCGACCGCGTTCCCCGCACGCCCTGCGAGAATTAACGGCCAGGCTAGAGGGAAGACACGACGCGCGTAGTGTTCCTCTTCTCGTTCCACGACGCGAGGTCGGTAGCATGCCCAGCGAACGCCAACGGAACGCGATCGTGCAAGTGCTCCGGCTTCGCATCGCCTCATGGTCCCCTTTAGCGGGAGATGGTGTAATTTTTTTTTTTTTATTGGACAAAAGCATGCTCGTTGCCGCCAATGTGACAAACAATCTTCTCCTTTTCACCACAATCAAAAAACATTTTTCTGAGCGGTAGATAGTCCCGTTAACTCTTATCCCCAACGGTTCCCAATCCAGGGTTCTGAAAGCCTCCTGTAAACACGCGGTGAATAGCATTGGAGAGATCCCATCTCCGCGCCTTCCACCCTTCTTTATTGGTTTTTTATTGCTTTCGATATGAAGGACTATATTGGCTGCGGAACCACTATATACTTCTTCCAGTATCTTTATATATGGTTCATCCAAACGCTGATTTCATGATGTGCTGAGATTTCTACCGAAGTGAGTTACATACAGCCAAAATACCGTTCCATAGCACCTCCCGGCCAGCGCTGACAAGCACAGGACAAACACCTCAGTTCAATCAGAAAGGCTGTAATTCCAGTAATATTGTTCGTATTTTACGACGTGAATTAGTTTTTAGCACACGCCGGGGACACTTTCTACGTTTCGTAACCAACATTCTACTAATAGCCTCATGTCGACATGATGCGCAGCGCCAGCAGGCGCGCGCAGTGCCAGAACTTTACAGTATTAATAAGATGTGCGTTGCAAAATGTGGCCCGTCGCGCCGAACGACAACGGAAACAAAACCGACGGGATGAAAAACTCGAAAGGACACGATGCAGGCACAGAAGAAAGCCCGGGAGCACTCTATATACGCTGGCGCTATACACGCCCACACGTTCAGCACGACTATGTACAAAACGATATTTCGCGCACGACTGTAATACCCCTGTCACACTGGACGTTTTAATGTCATTCGAATAGAATGACATTCGCATCTAATGACATTATGCGGCTGCTACACAGTGATATTTAATGTCATTAGATACGAATGACTTAAGCAATCGAATGAGTTCGAAAAACACATTCGCTGTCGAAGTCGAACCGAATGTATAGTCTCTACCACGGTGTTAGAAGTACAGGTGGAACGACGCAGCACCGGCGCCATGCGCTCGCTGCGTCGAACTTCGGTTCCTCCGCGCCGTCACGCCGCGAGATGGCAGGAGCAGTCAAGAGGCTCACAGCGGCGCGCGCCGGCCTCTCTTCCGACAAAGCCACGGTGACTAAGCAGTTGTTGCCACATTGCTTCCTCGTTTAATTCTTTTTGTGCGATGGCAGGTCATGCTATTCGAGTGAGAAAGCCGTGAAATGGGCAAAAAGTGTTTTGTGCCGCGGTGCAACTCTGTGTACAAGACCTGCACTGAAAAATCGATTTTTCTGCACACCGAGATGCGGAACGCCTCAATGTTTGGCGCCATGCGATTCCGCTAGGACCGCGTGCTGCAGTCGACTGATTACGTGTGCAAGAAGCACTTCGAGCCGAGGTACATAACGAAGACGTGGGAAGCAGTGTACAAAGGGCACGTTCTTGTGAGCACATCACGAAAGGCGGCTCTGGCTAACGACGCCGTGCCGACGAAGTATTGAGTTCGTTTCGAGTTCATCGTCTTGAGTTCATCAACGCCGTGAGTTGGCCCGTTTTTTTTAACACCTACGTGCGTGTGCAGTCTTTCTCTCTCCGTGCGAAAGCTACGCTTGTTAACAATGAGAATATCTGGGGTTTTACGTGCTGAAACCACGTTATGATTATGAGGCACGCCGTAGCAGAGCTCCACAAATTTCGGCAATGTGGTGTTATTTAACATGCACTGACATCGTAGAGTACACGGGTCTCTAGCATGCCGCCTCCATCAAAATGCGACCGCCGCGGCTGGGATCGAACGAGGGAACTTCGGTCAGCAGCCGAGTACCGTAACCGGTGTACCATCGCGGTTGACTGGCTACGCTCGTAAAGACTCCGCACACCGCGATCGACGTGTTCCTTGAAAGACGAAGTAGTAATGCTGTCTTCGGGTGACTATGCGAGGCATAAACGGTGAAAAATAACCCTCAGTTGGCAACACAGAACAATCGGAAACACATATCCACCACTCTTACTTAAGGTCTTCACTTCTCGCAGTGCCAAACCAGGATGCTTTTTCATGTCCTTCGTCGGTGCCTCAAACTTAGCTGCTGGCATTCGCTAAAATTCAGTATTTTATGCGCGACCAGCTAAAAAGTCGTATTCGTCACACATTTTTTTATCCGCGATCAACGACCGCAAATTACTTCGAATGTTCGCGACAGCAAAGACAGTATGCATTTTCTGTCGTAATACTACGGGTAATGCGGTATTTTTTCTAACTATCTAAACTATACTTCTACAAATACAACTAATTTTTGTCATATTTCAGCGTGACGTCACTGTCACATCTTTGTCAGAATGAGGAAAGCATATGTTGAATTTGCCACCGCCAACCTTCGCGGTGGCAAATTCAACATATTCAACAGGTAGCGGCTGTATAATCCAAATTTCGATTTATTCGAATCTATTATTTATTTATTTTCGCGCTCGTTATAGCGCGAACGCACAGTTTTTTATTCATTTCGAGGGGTGGTCGCGGCTCCGAAGCGACCACGCCTGATACCGCTCTTGAGCCACCAGTAGTGTAGCGCCATCTAGGGCCCTGTAAACTAGACGCCACAAACCGCGGACAGAAGTTCGCCGCTTCCGGAGGCGCCGTCGGTCCACCTATAATACTTCTAACACCGTGGTCTCTACACCAGAGACTACTTAAAATGTGTGATTTAGTATTCTCAATTCGACACGCATTCGTGCAAACACGCTATTAATATTGCTTTTTTAAAGGCGTCTGTGATTTTAACGAGCACAGGTGTACGGAAGGCAGCCGCAAAATGTTTTTACTCTCCACCTCAGTGGCGTCTGGCCGCCGGCACTGTCGGCCATAATGTGAACAAACAGACACCTGTGTGCATGTGTATCTGCAGCGATGGAATGAACTCCACGAGCACACCGGACCGAGGTGGAGATGTTTGCTCTCATGAGGCTATGAGAAGACAATTGTGCGCAGTTTCGTTGAAAGCTGTTTTCCCGCAAGGACGCGTGCGAGACCGCGTTTTGAAAGCGAACAAACGCGGAACGCTCCGAGTTTCCGTCAAATCTCTTCTTCTGGCTTATGCGCGTTCCTTGCAACGCTAAGTACAAAGCAACTGAATGTTTTACTTGCTGCAGCTTAGCGTCGTCGTTCAGCGGTATTACAGTGCCTAGAATAGCGGTACTGCCATGTCAGCCATTCTATCGGCTGTGGCTCTGGCTAAGCGTCGTCTTGGCTTATGGTGGCCAGATATCCTGCGATATTAAATTTTTATCCGTGTTTATCTAGCGATGCGACTTCCCTCATGCCTTTTAAAATAAAGAACTTCGCTTTCATGCCACTCTACATTTACCTTCCTCAACTTTTCCAGCCATTTCTTTTTCTGAGTTATCGACATTGATATCATGAACGAATGACATTACTTTTTCCTGTGTAGCACCGCCACGGATCGAATGGCATTCGTTGCGCCGAATGACATTCGAACCTAATGACATTAACACCTCCAGTGTGACAGGGGTATAAGTAGGCAATGTTGCCTCTCCTCTCTCAGCAGCGAGGCTAACGTTTGTCCGTCGTCACAAAGACTGCGGCTCCTCTGCGGGCACCAGTGCCCAAATGAGATTGCCCACACCGTCAGTTTCAACGGGGCCTCGCTTAGCACGAACGGGCTCGCTTCTTCACGCATAGCGGGACGTATGCGGACCCATTTGGGTACGTTGGCGGTGCAGCGTGCCTTGTATAAGCGTCGCGGGGAAACGCACCAAGCGGGCAACATGTCGTATTCAGATGCTTGCTAATACTACTACACCAGAACGGTGGATATAGTTGGCCTGCTAAAAGAGAATATATCCCAGAGGAGAAATTATGTGACATGAATAACGGACACAGCCATGTGCTCGCAGAGCAATGGTGAATATTCGCGAGAGGTATATCCCCACCCGAAGAGAGGCTGCCTTTGGTTGCAGCGTGGAAATGAGCTCCAACCGATGGTGCATTTTGTTTCTTTCCCCAAATATATATGAACTCGCGCCTATACGCACTGAGAGGCCGCATGCTGGTGTTATCCATACACACCTGCGCCGTTAGAGCACAGCATCCGGCAGGCTAGAGACTACGAGTGCTGTGCGTGCCATGCGAGTGCCGTAAGCATGGCGATGATGATGTAGATAGATAGAAATAGTAGTGCGCAGTGACAAATAGAGCGGCCAGCGGCAGGGGCGAATGAGTTCGTAACCGAAAACAAATGCGTCAGCCGACTGGAACAGTTCGACTGCAAGTTGAGGAAAACGAGCTTCGCCTTCCCAAAGCAAAGGCATGAAGCGTTTGTCCCAATCCAAACAGAGTAATGAGTGTGTATAGACAGTTGAATACTGCAAAGCTCTGCTGAACTAATGACGGCTCCATTGTAAAACAACACGACGCGCCTATGATGCCACCTGCAGCAGCCGGTGTACTGCACCTCCGTGTTTTAGGGTTTAGACGAGGCGACCTGATTGCACGGGATGAGTCTCTCTTACCTGAATGAAGCTGCAAACGTGCCGAATACACGCAACATTTTTTCGCTCGCTTTTGCAATTTAAGTCTTTCTGCCTTCCGTACCATGCGCGGGTTTCTTCAACAATTTCCTACGCACGTATGCAAGCCGGAGCAAAACGCCTTGCTATAGTGGTATGCCTACACGTAAGAACGTTTCAGCAAGTGCAAAAACTGAAAGCGATGGTAAATGAACAAACATGTTTAGAAAAATGGGTACAAGGTCTTACATTCTACACGTCAGCTCAACGACACTTCGTTAAAGCCTCAATATCCACGCCTCGTCCTTTTGACAGGTTTAGGATGCCCCGCCCCCTCTAGCGCAAGCGTCGAACGTAAACGTCTTTAAGGCGGCTGTCTACTACCTCTCATGGAAAATTGGGAAACACGCCTGTGGCGAAAGTAAAAACACACCGATTGCAACTACCCTGACTTGAGAAGTGGGAAGGAAATTAGAAAAACAGCAAAAGAGAAAAAAGCGAGGAACACGTCTTGAAAGCAAACAAGACCAGTAACCATCGAGACAAGGTCAGTTCGTTTGCGTAAAGAAAAAAAGTGCCCCCCCCCCTCCGTTTTCAAGCTCTTCGAAAGACTCTTCCGGGGGGCACGAAAGTCCCGTACCAAGCACTGACTCATCGCGAGAAGAGAGCATATGATAAGAAAAAAAAAACAAAAGTCACAAGCATGCGCCATGACAACGAGAGTTAGTGACCCTAATGGGGCAGTGTTCACGCAGTGACGCGCGCTAACGTGCTGGGCGCAATAAAGAGGCCGCCACGGCGGCAGCAGTGTACAGCGGTCACAGGCGAGTCGGCCATGGCGCGAAAAACGGCCGCACCATTAGGACATCGCAGGAAATGGAGGGGGAGAGCGCGGAAGGAAACGGCACCGTACCGCAGGCATCGCCCTTGAACTGAGGTCGGCCGCGTCAGGTGGCTTTTAAATGCTCGCTGATGATCGCCGCGCGGGCACAAGGGGCGCGGACAATCTGCAATCGACGCCTCAAATACAAAGAGGCTCAGTCCAAGAACTCGTCGCTGTACATGTAAAGAGAGAGAAACAGTGGCACGTTTCTCGAATAGCTGCATACATATAGAGCCCAATCAGACACTACAATTATACTGGCATTCGAGTCCACATGACTTTCGCAACGGTGTACGGAAAGCTAACGGCGTGCCAAGCGCTGCTGCAGCAGTGGAGCGCTCCGCTACGCCTCGGATCGAACGACAGGTGCCGCGTATAAATTCTATGCATGTTTGGCTGCAGAACAGCGGATAACTAGAGGTAATGTCTATCCTTAGCTGACAACTATACGGAAATGAATTGCCCGCTTAAAAAAAAATTATCGTACGATAGAACTGTTAGCAAAACGACATGCCACCCAACAGTGACATCGGACATACAGTTACGCTTCGCACTCTTCCGCAGTGCACGGCTCAGCTCGCCCCTGGGGACGTTTCGCGAAACCATGCTGCATGATGAGAATGAAAAAGAAATTGCCAACTTGCTGTTCCACTGTGACCCCTCACGTACACGGATCTTCTTTTGATATCGTCATATTCAGGATCGCCGTACAACTGTACTGTCTGTAGTGTTAATGCTCAATAAACCGGGAGAAAACCAAACCAAAACCAAAAAAACCGCGGTGAATCACGCATGTTGTACTGCGTCATTAAAAAAAAAAAAAATCATGCGCCCAACTCTCATCGCTGGCGCTCGAAAAATAAACACTTAGTGCTTGCCTTCGAAAAAAACAAAAACGTGCTTCTATACGAGACCCGTCTAAATTTATTTATATTTTGGGTGTAGACGTGTAGAGGTAGAGAAAGGGAACTAAAAATGTATTGCACGAATTAAAAGCCGAGATGTGAGCCGTATAGGCAAAAGTCCTCGGGCCTGCTACTGTGCTCTTAGGAAGGCGAAGGCGAGATATGAAAGGGCATGCATGGTTGGTTGGCTTGGTTATTTTATGAGGTTTAACATCCCAAAGCGACTCAGGGTTTGAGAGACGCGGAAGTGGAGGGCAGAGGGTAATTACGACCACCTGGGGTTCCTTAACGTGCACTGAAATCGCACAGTATAAACGGGCATTTCGCCTCCATCGAAATGCGACCGGTATCGAACCCGCGCCTTTCGGGCCAGTATAGCCGGGCACTGTGAACACTGAGCCTCCGCGTCATATTCGAGACAAGGGCATGGAAAGTGACCAATGTGTAAGACGCGAATACGTGTAAAATACAGCCGCCGTCAGACTTATTAACCCGATCAATGACGTTACAGCCGTATGACTTCTAACAAAACGGACTGTAAGGTGCCGACTTCGGATTCTTGGAATGAGAGAAGCATCAAGCTGCACTACAACCAAGGCACCCCAACCAGAAATCAGCTTCGTCCACAACATACGCGAAAAACAAGAAAAAAATAAAGATGGTCAAGGAGTGTTCGGGTTAAATGAGACTGTGTCCGTACACCTACCATAGCGTTCTCTCATTTCCTAAGCATCGCCTTGGGACGTTAAACGCATCGCCCCAAATGGGTTTTCCGGTAATCGCACGCTCTGCTCTAGTTCACGGCCAACATAATTTAAGCCGAAAGGCGCACGACCGCTGCCGGTACTCGCGATTCGAACTTACGCAGAGACGCTGCGCGCGGCTGTTTTGAATGCAGCCCGCGAGCGAGCCAGCGCAGAAAACGACGGCCAGGTCAATCACCGGCCGGCGGCTCGGTTGTTGCTGGCCGCGTCAGCTTTGGGCTTCGGGCGAGAGGGACACGCGACCTCGGCAATCAGCTGCAGTGAGGGAGCGCGCGTCACGGCCGCGAGATCAAAACAATGCGGCTCACACCGCTAACTGATCAGGGCCGGCTGAATAATGATGACACACAAAACGAACCTTGACGGCGCCCTTGGAGAGCGAAGCCCTTGAGGAAGCGCCGTCCGCTAATTCTCCATTCTCGATAACCACGTGACCTAAATACTCGCGCGCGCGCGCGGCACGGTGCATGACAACACGGCGGGGTTAGTTCACATGACACCACGCCGACGGGCGTGCACTTGAATACCGCGCGCTCCGCCTGATATATCGAACAAATATCAAGAGGTCATCAACGTAAACCGCGCTCATACGTATCGTGTATCCCCAGCTCGTAGCGCTTTCGTTAAGCAACCTGTACGGTTCCTCTTTTTTTTTTTAACACGAAAGTGTTTTATGCCGGGGTCCACCAAGACTTCAGTGACGTATTTCCGTCACGGAAATGATGTCGAAAAAAGATACACAGTCAGATGGCAAAGAAAAAAAGGTACCGTCAACGGGCATCGAACCCACGACCGCTCGGTCCGCAACAACAGATGCCGGGCACGCTACCCACTGCGCCACGGTCACAGACTCGGGAGGCTTTACGAACGCGCCTTTTATATCTACCAATCTTCCGGTCGGCTGGGTGTTGTTGACCTCTGGGAGTGGTAAGGTAAAGTAATTCGTCATTGCTGTGGCCTCCGCGACTAGTACCTGCAACGCGTTACGCGTCCGTCCCATTCGGCGCGTTTTCAATAGAAGTTGAATTTTGTCGATGCCTTAACACACCGCGAGGTGGCGACCTTCGCCCAAGCGTCGTAAAAGCGTCGGCTTCGCTCAGCATCACGCTAATACAAACCCAAAAATAGCTCTGCGACGCGCGCCTGCCTCACCTGGCTGTAACACCGCGTTCCATGCTCATGCTCTCGCCCCGAAGAATATCGCGGCCGGGCTACCGGGGCGGCACGACGCGCTTTGCGTTTCCCCCTAGTCCGGCCGTGGTGTTTAATCACATTTTAACATGCCGCGGGATGGCGACCAAGTTCTGCGTCCAATATGCGACGCTCTTCTGGCTATCACAACCTCGTTCTCTGATTACGCTTTCACCGTTAAATACTACAGCTACCACAAGGGTTTGTTTCATCATTTAACATGGACGTTAGTCGTCGGGATGGAGATGTACCACCAATCATCAAAGTGGGTGCATACACGTTAAACGGCGCCATTAGCTGCCAGACATCAATATACATTGTGCAAACTCTCTTATATCAATGTACAGTAAGCATTCAGTTTCTTCTGTAAGGGCACGATTTACTTTCGTGTTATTCCGATTCCTATGACGGAGGGATCAACCGAATTTTTTTCCGGGAGGGTTAAATGTGTCCGTGATTGGTGTAGATAAAGAGGAACCCCTTTACTTTTTGATTATAGCACGTTTGACCTCATCCTTCATTCTAGAACTTTAATTCCAGCATTACCCGCATTAAAAGTGACTTAGGTTGGAAACTTCTTGAGCAGCGAAGAAAATTCTTGTGATTAAAGTTTCTCTGCCTTACTTTCTGCGATGAAACGTATTAACAAAAGTTTATAGATGATGAGCCCATACGACGTATTACGTAGAAATGATAATTCGAAAAAAAAAAAAAATTCGTGAAACAAGCTGTCGCACCGGTGTTCTTGCTCAATCCTTTTTTTCCTTTTACTATTCGTGAATGGAATAAGTTGGATGCATGTGTTGTCGATCTTCCCGCAGATACATTTTATCCTTCACTACAAGATGTGTGCTTTGGGTGATGGTGCAGGCACAGCTGCGCGAATTTACTCCATTGTTTTGGCCTGTACACACTTGTTTTGATTTTTTTGTTCCCCCTACAATAACGTCCGCTTGGGCGATGTAGGCTACACAAATAAATAAATAAATAAATAAATAAATAAATAAATAAATAAATAAATAAATGCAGGTCACGCGAACATACGGTGCGCCTCTAATAGGTGTGTTCAAGTTACCAAATAATATAAGTAACAAGAAGTGCAGGCACCCGTACAAAAACGAAAAAAAGGGACCTTTATTCAACGTTTCGACCGGGGACCAGTCTTTTTCAAGAGAGGCGTTGACAGACCTGTCCCCGGTCGAAACGTCGAATAAATATCTTGTTGTTTTTCGTACGTGCGACTGCGCTTCTTCTAACTTGTTAATATCCGGATCCAAGGACAGTGAACCTATGTCATTCCATACAAAAGTGGCCACCGTTGGTTTGTCGACCATCTCCAATCACTTTGCGTACGGAAGTGAAACTGTGCCGCGCAAAATAATTTATACAAGATTACTGCTTTGAGCCAGTGCTACGAAATATCTTTTTTTATCTTGATCTGATGGCGCCGGTTTTCCACGGCTTTGATTTTGAATTCATTTTTGTCTCAATTCGCATTATTTTTGGCCATGACAAAGCTTCGGAGAATGCTGCGGGTTTAACGTTTTTTTTTTTTCTAAGGAAAAGCACAGATTTTTTTCTTGAGGAATACATTCACATTATGGGCTTACTAAATGATTAAAATAATGCGGGAAAGATTAAGACAGAAACACTGCGACAAAATTGGGACAAAGTTGGAAAAAATAGTGTTTTGACCCATATTGCGGCTTCACTTTCGCAGTGTAGCGGTTGTAGCCTACACATCGTTGTATGGTATACTTTGTTAATAATACTATATATAGAAAGTCTGAAAAGAGCAATTCTTGTTTCAATGCGAGAAAAAAAAAATATTCGAACTGAACAGCCAGAATGTGCGAAGTTTTCCTTTTCTTTGTCTTCACTGCACAGCATGTCAGAGGTGGATTCCAGCGGGCGCCTTTTTCGCAGCGTCTAATGCAAATCATGCAACGGCTTGTCACTGATCTGAGAAATATCGCTGTAAAAAACGTCAAAAGCACCAACAGTGCTAAAACGACACAACGTTATCCCCCCCCCCCCCCCTTGGACCATCATGGTGCATGTAATGTTTAACTGCTTCAGAGTCCTAATGGGAAGAATTATAGCGCATCAAGTCGACGACCTACAGGACACAAGGAAGGAACTCCCGCAAACTGCCTATACTTCTATAGAGTTTTTTCAAGGCGTCGCTGCTGCGAGTCGTATACTCGTCACTCGTCAGAGGCCGTCGACTTCCTCAGATCCGCGCCTTCAAGACACTCGAGGTTGATTGCCTACGTGCGAAGTTACGGCGACACTGAACGGCGCGTGCAGTTAGAAAAAAAAAAAACAAAAAAAAAAACGGAGGAGAGAAAAGACCTTAGTTCACTATCAGTCACAGGATACTTGTGCGCCGACCTCAATATGGACACGTCAACAAAAAAGGGGAATAAAAAAAAAACGACGTTAGCCGCCTTGTAGGGCATTGTCCGACGGTATACCGACTCGGGGATGACCAATCGAATGATCGATGATATCGAGTCAAGTACGGGCACGCCTTCTGAAAACAGCTCGGCTAGGAGTCTTTGACAGGGACCTGTGTTTACAAAGATGAAGGAACACGACCTAAGGAAGAAAGAAAGGCTGATCATGCATTTTGGTTAGTAATGCTACAGAAACGTCGTGAAACACAACGTGGTGAGAGGTCACGAAGACAGCAAATGCCGCACGTTCCAGTACGTTTCTAGTTGCCACATTGTTGTTGAATCGACAAGGAAGATAGCGAGTGCGAACTCTAAACAGCGCGTGAGTGCCTCCTCCGCCGGGTCGAAAAATTACTTCGCCCCCTTTTGATAATCTGGAGAGCTCAGCCTTGACGACGACTGCTTCTTATTATAACATTATAACCGCTCTGCCGGCATAACGTCAATAAAAACCAGCCTATAGCAGCGCTTCCTTCTCTTGCGTCACGTCGTAATGTGTCCCGTTTGAGTCCATTTCGCAAATTATAGCACGATCCTACGCTGCATGACCTACTAATTCCTACTATTTCACCCGTCGCGTCGATCACCGTTATACAGTTGGCATCGATCCGTGTCACACAAGGAGATTTCGCACAACCACCCCTTACCCCGTACATACTCAGATGGGAACCACCTTCGCGGTGACATCGTTAAGTATAAATGATGACCAACTCTTTCGCAGGCTTAGCTGGCATTTTATAACCCGGTAACGTATCCTCATAAGGAAAGCCACTGTCTAAAAGAGAGACGGGCCTCTGGATCAATTCCCCTTCGGAGGTGACATATCGCGTTACATGGGCTAATCATACTTGGTATTCTTTTTTTTTTTAATTGCAAACTAAATACGCCAACTATTGTAGTTTGGAAACCCTTCTGACAGACTGTGTTTCATTGCTGCGATTGCTTCTTTTGCTTGCTATATGTTACCGCTCGCCTCCCTAAAACCTCACTGACCTTGAAGGAAAAATAGATTAGGCTGTGACGCGCAGGGGCTGCGCCGTTTAGCGAATGTACTAGCGCTACGCCCAGTCAATACAGATTTCTATTAAGTAAACGCTTCAGACTCGAAGGTTAAATGTAGCGTCATCTTTTTCAAGCTGTAATGAACTTTTTAATTCAGCTTAATTCATCATTGAGGAAGTAAAAATACTTTGCTGCCTGTATCTCCAGGCTTTTAAACTGGCTGTTACGCCTTTGTGGATCAACATCCCAATTGCAATTAACTTTGAGTAAATTTCGCATTAGTGTACTTGATTTCGCTTTTTTCCTTATTCTTCGCATTTGTGTGCTTGCACGTGTCATATGTTTTTCCTAGTTGCATTATTTGACCGTATTTCTGCCCATCCGTATGCTTTCTTGTATTAGACCATAAAAGTGCCATGAAACGATGATTTTGTTGCATTTTCAGTAAGGTATTGATTTAACTTTTTTTTTATTTCTTGCCCCCTCTTTGCGTCCTGTTGCTATGCGTGGAAATTATTGCTTCACACTGTAAACTGCCTCGCGGTACGCCTGTCAGGCCATTTATAGTTAGATGAACCGCGATTTTCTGTATATAACAGAAATAAAGTGTTCCTTCTTCGTCATCTACGCAGTATGCGCGTCCACGTAAAGCGCGCCAGTATTTGTCGTAAAGCTTTTCTTTTTTCAGGTATACCGAGCCGCCAGGGTGACTCCCTGTTTACGGTGCTCGGCTGTTGACCTGAAAGACGTGGGTTCGATCCCTGCCGCGGTGGTCGTACTTAGACGGAAGCGAAACGCTAGAGGCTCGTGTCGGTGCACATTAAAAACCCACGGTGGTCGAAATTGTCCGGGGCGCTCCACTTCGGCGTCTCTCATAGCCTAGCTGACTCGCTTTGGGACGTCAAACGCGAAACTTTTCATGTGTAAATACTTTTAGCACCGGTCCTGCTCTGGAGGAAGCGTCACGGCATAGCTGCCAAATTCATTTCTGAACAATGCATTTCTCTCACCACCAATCAGAGAGAGAACAATGACATTATTCGGAATTGCCAGAAGTACGTCCGAAGTTTCATCTCAGGAAGGATGCGACAGCTCTCCCACGCGCTTTCTCCATCATGACGTTCGACTACAGACCGTCCTTCTGAAACTAAAGGGCTGAGAGTTCCTAACAGCTACAGTGTTTACCAGCGATACGCAGCTAATCATTTCCTGCCTTCAGTATTCCATGATGTCGTCGAAGCGTGCCAACGCTAGAGAATACCGGCGGAATAAGACACCACGCCATGCGACTGACGTGTCTCGAGCCAGCTTATTAGGCCCACTGCTAAAACATGGCACACCCGTCACCGATGAAATGCGCCAATGGAGCTTTCATCACGAGGACAAGGAACAGCTGTGGGAAGTAGGTAAAGCACTGCGGAGACAGGCTTTACCGAATGGCGCCCGAAGTGCCAGCACGGGTAGGTGCGGGCACTTCGGTCCAACAGTCGTTTAAATGACGCACACTCACATCGGAAGTCATCCCAGTCGCGCAGTGGTGACACGGGCGGCGTCGGGTACGCGGCGGCACGGCAGCACAGGGCACAGGCACACAGCGCCGACGGCGCGGTCGGCGGGCCCGGTCCTCCGGGTGCCGACGCCGCGCGCTCGCGTTTGCGCCGCTTTCGGGGCTTGAGCACTCGGGGCAGCGGGGCCTGAGCCTCGTCGGCAGCCAGCGCAGAGTCCGGCGTCGAAGGCGGCGTCGGCTCGTCGGCGGTAGCGAGCGGTTTGCGTCCGCGCGGCGCCAGCACGAGAGGCGAGCCCTGGGCGTGCAGCGCCAGCTGGGACAGCGACACGATCTGCTCGTCGAGCGGCGGCGACGGCGGCAACGCGATGAGCGGCACGCCGGCCCAGGCCGGCCGCGGCGGCTTGGCGATCAGGCAGGCGCCCAGCAGACGCTCGGGCCCCACCGACACGCGCATGCCGCCAAACAGCTCCCACACTGGCGGCGAGCGAGCGCACGCCGGCCGCCGGAGCGCGGCGAGGGGGCAAAGGCGCACCGCACGCCCATTGGACCGCGCCTCTCTGGGTCACTGGAGGAGAAGGCCGCCGCTTTCGCCCGGCCACGAAAGTGGGACCCCCTCTCGAGATTGCGGCCCGACCGCGTGTTGGCAAAAACGGAGCCTCTACCACGAATGACATCTGCTCAGCAGACCATCATTGTCATCCGCGGCCACATTGTCACACACAGAGCAGACCATGCCGGTACACGGGCACGCATATTCTCTTGGTCGAGAAGAACAGCGTGCACTGCGCAACGTAATTGCCACTTCAACGAGAGCCCGCGAAAATCGCTTCGACGTACACAAACGACGTTTTTAAATCGGCACTGCTCGTGTTGCTGTACAATCTAAAGACACGAAGGGTAGAAGTGCCTCATCGAAATAACTTACAAAATTTCAACGTATAACAGACGATGTCATAACTACATTTTGCTTTCACGAGGTTATGATTTTACGTTCGTACAATGCCGTCGGCGCGGATGGCAAGGCACGTATGATGGCAGGTTTTTATTCGGTGTTGCGTCTGCAGAAACGCTGAGTCCTACTGTGAAAAAGGAGGCAGAAAAAATGAAAGGGCCAGCCAAGAGAGATTGCGTTCGATGTGATTAAACCACGTTAAGTCGCAAGAAATCTTGCGTTACGACCATGAACGCCTCTCTCATACGCGCGCAAAAAAACAATAAAAACACTCGGACACGTATCAATGAACAAAGATCTCGCCAGAGAAGTACAAAAAAAAAAGAAAAAAAAAAAGACAGGAACCAGAGACCGTGACCATCGCTATACTTACAGCCCGTCATTCCATCTGCATACGGAAACGTGCCAGGGACAGCAGAAAGTTGAAACGGGTCTTTTGAAATTCCTAAAGCTTGCGCACGGAGCCATTTTTTTATCATCCCCGAGCCGCAAGGCAACTCTACGCTAAGAAAGTAAAAACATGCAAGGGGGCTTTGGGAAACATATAGCAGCTGATTACGTTCCCACCGCAAGTCACAATATACCAATACAGAGGAAACGCCGTACCGAAACAACCGTTGCAAGTCAAAAGCAGCCAGCGTGATATAGCCAAGAAGAAAAAGAATAAATTCATAAAGCGACCACAGATAACACTTCGCCGCCAGCGACAAAGCGTAAAAAAACCTGTGCGCCGTTTGTCCAAGAGTGTTAACACCCCATCTGTGACTTTCGTAAGCGAAAAAGCCGGTGTGCCGGTGCACTCGCTTCGGGAGTAAGAAATACAAATGGAGCTTATAGAAGAGAGGCTGCGATTTTGCCTGCGCGTCGACAAGAAGACGTGAAACAAAGTGACTTGGAAAGTGAAATAAAGTGCGCACAGACAAAGTGGTTGATGGCTTTACAATGAGCTACCACGGAACAATTTCAAGTATGAAACCATGAGACAGAAACTACGTATACTTGTGTAGCATAAAAAAGAAAAAAAAAACGGGTGCACCTGCTTTTGCCCTATACCCAATCTTGCCTCAGCACTATGCGGCCAAGATATAACAATTATTCGTGGTTAGATAAAAAATCGTCAAGATTCTCCACTTCGAAGCGCGACTTAAAGTCAGCACTATAGGTAATATTTATGTCGAAGAACGCATATATTATGTGGGTATAGTTGGGATGGAAGTAAACGCAACGCGACATGAAATGACAAGGGCGAAAGAAACAGCCTTTTTAAAATTAGCATCTACAGCACATACATGGCCAATAAACACCGAGCTAAATAGACGAGAACGTTACTAAAATGTAAGCAACCAGAGTGTACGTGAGTTCCCTGCGATACCCAATCGACACGAACCAAACAGTGATGACAGCAAATCGACTAACAGAACACTTTGCTGCGTTTACGCTATATAGGGCACCAAGATTTTATTGAAACAAAAGCGACTGGATTAATTTGAACAGCAGCAATAAAGATAATAAAAAAACAGCTTAATGTTGATAAACCCTGTTCTCACGCCATCGACAGCGATAAACATAATTTTGCGAGAGAGAGGCTAACATATAACTTGCATCTACCGGGACACAGATGAAACTGTACAGCTCAAACATTCCCAATAAGACAATGGAACAAGCAGGATCCATTACGATAACGTATATATGCACACTATAATGTTAGCTACAGAATGCCGATGACTATAGTTCGAATAATCGATGAATACAGGGAAATGGAAGACCTACATGAAACGAAAAGAACCCACCCAGGCGTAGAATGATATAGCTCAAACAAACTCGTCATGACAGAATGACAGAAACAATGCCTCCCGTACAGCGAAACGGATCACTCGTCTTATAACGAAGGCTTCGCGGGAACAAAAAAAAAAAAATGATGCGCGAAAATGTCAATGCATTTCTCCGCACGTTTGACGACAGGTAGCTCGAAACCGTAGCTCGGGATAGAACGTGACCATTGACTGACTTCAATTCAGCAACTGTAACACAGTGTTTAGCGGTCCCAGTATACCTACGAAACATAATTTGTGAAATTTAGCCATGCAGGTCTGCCACGGTTTTAAATAGTGACTAAACAAAGATTCTCAAACGAATTAAGAAACTCGCAGGTGAAGCTCACAAATTCTTTCTGGTGAGACGCTGTCATTACTTCTCACCTTTATTGAGCACCCCCTGTCCTAACTTTTACAAAATTCCACGATAACGCGAATTAGCGTCGCATCAATGCCAAGTATTCGAAGACGCGCCATTAAAAATATTCTAAATTTTAAATTGTTCAAAGCAAATGCCGAGTATTTGCACAACGTAAAGCCCGCATAAACAAAGATGAAATCAAAATTATATATAAATAGGATTCGACTTTCCAAAACAACCGACAGGCTATGACAGACTAGCTCAAAGGAATAAGGCGGGAAATAAACCGTCGAGCTCAGGCGAAGAATGCCAAATACACTGAGTCGCATCGGCAGATTAGATCACATCCACGCAGGAAAGCGAAAACCGCGTGCTCGCGTTCCAGTGCGGTCGTGGTAAAGCGTCAACCGAAGGGACAAGCCATCTTTCACCCTTGTATGCCAGTAAGCCAAAAAAGAGAGAACAAAGTGTGGTAAGGGAAGGAAGGACAGCGCACATTACGCAAAGAAAAGGGCAACCACGGTCCAGCAGAGTCGCATAAGTCGACTCTTATCAGATAGCGCGACCAAGTGAGAGTGCAGAGATAAGTCCACTTCCTCCATATAACGATACGATATATGGATACCCAAGCCACCACTCCTCTCGCGCGTGCACAGCCCACAGCAACGCATGCGAGGCGCTGGTTTCGCCGAAGGCTGTCGCGCTGAAAGCGATATCAAGGTTTTTGCCTTGCGCCCAGAACAATGCATGGCGTGGTGAGGAGCGTGCCAACGGCGTATAGCAAGCCTCACACCTCCGTGGTGCCCGAGTTCAGACCAAAGGAAATCCGCTGGTCGGCGTAAACAGAAATGGTTAAATGAAGTCGACATTCACCACAGTGTGGTACGCGCGTAGCCGTGTGGCCGTTAAGTAAAGCGCGGACAACGCTACAGCCAGCAGTGGACTGGACACTTGCCTATAGCTCCGGCAGAGCCGACTGAGCTCGCCATGAAGGCACTTGGCTGCGTTGCTGTTGGAGCCACGAATTCGCGTCTCTGGAGGTCTCCGCGCGCGGACCCCGCATTCGCCGTCGATGGCAGGACAGTACGACAATGTCAACAGCGCGAATGCACCCCGAGTCGAGAATCCGTATAATTGATAATACAAGGGAAAAGAAAAAAAAAAAGGCACCGGAAGCCCACCGCGTGCTCTTTTTTTTTTTGCGTTTATATGTATCCAGACCACATTTTGTCAGACTTGTCTGCACTCGAGTGTGCTGGCGACAATGCCCAATTCCAGAAGTGGCGGGGAGAGGGCAAATACCAAACTTTTTCTCCCACTATTGACAGCAGGGAGCGGAGTTAAGTGCCCCTCTTTTAACCCCCTTCCCCTATTTATTTCTTTTAAAGACGATAGTCTTTCTTGGGGAACTTAAACGCAGAAATTTTGGTCTGTCTTTCTGTCTGTCTGTCTGTCTGTCTGTCTTTCTGTTTGTCGGCACGTCCCTCGATTCAGCCACTCGGCCAAAGTTGAACCACTTGCCCAAGGGCCAGCCGTCTTGAACTGGTACGGCTGTTCATACTTGTGAACGTTGTCGATCAAAAAGTGAATATCATGCATATCTGAGGTGCAACATCACTAGGTAAGTATTAGGTGGCGTGTTCCCTTAATAGAAAATGCATACATACGTAATTTTAAGGACCCTAGTTTCTTAAGCTGCGCTGAAAATGCATAAGAATGGAAGCTTGAGCGAGTTGGTATGCGTTCATCTTTGTTGAAACAGCGCTCACTAGACGACGACGAAGTAAAAGAAGGCACAGGACAGGCGCTGCCTGTCCTGTGCCTTCTTTTACTTCGTCGTCGTCTAGTGAGCGCTGTTTCAACAAAGCTGAAAATGCGACTGCGCTGAAATTTGCCTTCCTCCGTGCCCTTCGCACGAGCTCATTGTTGTGTTTCGGTTTCGGTTCTGTATTGCACTGTACGAGTGCCATGGGTTGGTGTTGAAAAACTTTAGTTTTGAGAAGGCCAAGAGGGTGAAAAAAAATATTTAAAAAATGAAAAAGCAGCGTTGTGGGCGGCCTTCAGGCTGCCGGTTGTGGGCGCCGCTCTGGCGTTCCTGTTTTACCCAGGCGACGTGTAAATAAAAGTGTGTGGAGAGTACTCGTTGAGTGCGGACGTTTCTCTGCAAAGGTCTTCGCCTGCTGCTGCGCCGGGACTACCAGCACGCAACACAGCACTCATGTTTCCCGACGTATTGCCAGATGGCGTCCATATCTCACACAGCGCCTCTTCTATCGTCTTTACACGACATTTGCAGCGAAGCACGCAGATACGCGGCCAATTTTTTTCGTAAATAACTCTATGCAAGTGGTGCGCACTCAAACTTCGTTTGACGAGGTTTTTTCTTTTTTTTTTTTAGTTTCTTACGTTGCACACTTGCCTTCAAGAAATAATCCTTGGTGTGTGTATGTGTATTTTGTGTGTGCTGTAAGGCCAGCGTTGCGCGTGAATCGAAGCAGTAATTTGTGGAACCTGTTATGTATCCAACGGTCATAGCTGGTCGTGACACTATACAGCGGAGGCCGGCAAGATCTCCTACGCAGTAGCCTCCTCCACAATGCTAGCGGGCAAGGCGCGAAAGCATCGCGAAGGCGGCTCGCGCCACAGAGGAATCGCTACGCGTCGTGGTGGGTCGGAAGGCAACCTTCACTGAAGAATCGAGAGATACGTAATAAAAATCCATTAATTACGTGACTGCTACGCTCGAAAGAAATTCTGCTTAAATATTGGCTTTGCCACTGTGCTGCCGACACTGAACGCTTTCAAAAACGGGGGAGGGGCGCTCCTAAGGAGCCTCAGCCACCATCGTTTCCACCCTGTCACATGCACGCCCTAATACTAATGCCCAGTGTTTTCTGGCAGAGGCCGTGGACACATTGCGCTTATCGCGGTTTCGATTTGCTGCATCCTTCATATGCTGGGGAAACCGAACCTTCTTATAATGTCGCCCGACTGGCTGCGCTTATTTCTCTCTGTCACATATTACTACAGCTCGCTGACAGAAGTCAAGATTTTTTTGGTGACCTCAAAAATAAAAAAAAAGTATTTTGCAGTGTTCACAACGGCGGCGATCCCGAAGTATAGTATAAAAAAATAAGAGACAGCGTGAATTCTCAATAACGCAGTTGAATGAAGTACAGTGTACCAACATAGAAAACCATTAATACATTTATTAACGAAAAACTGAAAAACGACGCATAATGCGGGTAAACGTAACACGAAAGCGATAACGCCCTTGCGGCGGTACTAGAGATTTAAAAACAAAAACAAAAAAAACTTTCACACAAAACTCGCATGAAGCATAACAGGAAGCCAATACAGTGTTTAAAACCCGCTAAATATAAAACGGGCAACCACTGCCTGGTGTTTAATGTTCGATGCATTGAACGTTAAGCACATCGTTCATTAATTCTTGTTTGCACGGACGTGGCCGTTAGTTACACGAAATATGCTTGTCATTTTTACCATGCCGTTGGGACGACGATAAGCGCTTTTCAAGCAATGGCAGCCCTTGTTCAGTTTCCGCCAAGAAGTGTATAACGAGGAAATAACGCATCACGTAGAAGAGAACGAGGACATATAGGGAGCGTTGGCGCATAACAAATAAGCGCCAGAGAATTTAAGGCCGGGACCCAGGGGGCATGACAACACAAGAGCATGACAGTATATATGCGCGAGCGTGACGGGGGACGCCTTTGTCCGCCTCCTCTTCGCTTTCGACGTCGTGAGCAGAAGTGAGAGATCGAAAACGATGTTCGAAAAGTTCGGCAGTTCATTTTTCCCAACGCAGTCGCAAGAACACGTATACGGGACACAAGGACACCTATATACTCACAATAGATGACACGTGCCATAGCGTGCTCGAGCTTCCAGCGTCTCTTCACCAGATTCCTAATGACGTATATCGACCTGTAGTGCACCCTCGGCATTTGCGACGGACGACGCACGCTGCAAGTGAGTGGCCCTATATCCGTCCAAACGCTAAACATTGCCCTTCCGTAAGCTATATGCCAGAAAGCCACTCCATGAACACACAATGTAGGAAAAGAAGCGAATCGCACTGTATATAATCGCGTCCTTGCGACGTAAAAACCGGGAAGGGAAACGTGTACGAACTGGAATCCCATACGCATGATCCAATGGGGAGTGACGGGACCACCATTCTCGATTTTTGGATTGAGGCCAGACACAGCCATTAGTGTCCCTCTGAAGAACGATGCGTGTCATCCTATCTTTGTTGTTGATGTTCTGCCTGTTCTTGCTGTTGGGCAACGTTCAGCATGAATTAGCTTTTACTGTTTTGTCCAGCAATACAAACGCGTCCGATTTTGCTGCCACCGCTGCATACAAACTCAATCTGCATGGCTACATGCGGCTTCCTGTTTTCGTAGCGGTTCTCTTAAAAGGAACGAACAAAAATGTTTGCGCAGCTTGCACTGAGTCGCGCAAGGCTGGGGCAGAGCACAGCTGGTCGGCACTCGGTTGGTCCTGACTTGTTGACAAGGCACGCGTGCATACACACGATGCACAATGTGTTTGCAAGATCGCATTGTAAATCACGAGTATATGGCTATAGGTATCGATCGGGTTCGATTGGGAATCGCTTGACAATCACAATACACAGCAGCTTAATTATCTTAATTATTTAATGAGGCTATTTAGCTTAATTGGCCTACTTGCATGTTCAAGGCTTGGTCTAGATTATCCAGTCAACAGCCTTAATTATAGCTTAATTATGCTAATTAGTTTACTTGGCCTAATTTTATATTGGACACTTGGTCTCTATTAGCTTGCATCCCAAGTCAACCTAGGCCTAATTAGCCTAATTAGCACTAACTAAGCTCAATCTTAATTAGTCTTAGCTCGGTTCATCTTGCCGAGCTCGGCATGACCGGGCACACTAGAATCTCAACTCGTATTAATTAGAACTAATTAGCACTATACATAATTAGCTTAGTTAGGATTGACTATGATCAACTTGGCTTAATTAGGCACAGCTACGCTTAAAGGGGCCCTGCCACGTTTTTATGACTGCCTTATTCAGCGGTGAAATGCGTGCAGTAATGAATGCCGAGACGAACGCAAAAAGAATTACAAAAATTGGTGCACGAAAACTGATGTTATTAGTCCTCAAGTTCAAAACTCGAGCAGATGACGGCAGGAAACGCTCCCTTTCGAATTTACCCTGCCGATAACGTCAAGGCCGTTTCCAATCTCGCCTCATGATGGCTTTCACACAGTGTCTTGCCACCACTCTTTTTGATGGCGTTGCAACCACGACGAACCACGTGCGTCGCCTAGCAGACGGTCCCGTGGTTTGTCGTGTAGTGCACACAATGAGTCTGGATGATCTAACAAACATTGAGCGCGAGATCTTGCGACGCAGCAATGCCCTGCATGTAGTGCCGTATCCGGACACGCCGTTGCAAATTGAAAGTGCGTCGCTGAGCCCCGCGCAACGCGAGGATGGCTCCGAGGGCTCGGACGAAACGCTACCGCCCGATGACGCGGAAGGCATCGGTCGGTAAGCGTTTAGAATTTTTCTTTTTTCGTTGACAGCATTGTGCCGAACAGAACGTTGCCTGTTTCGCAGGTGCCGGTGTGGCCGATGTCGCCCGATGCTGCAAAAAGCAAAACGCGGAAGAGTATCGTTTGATTACCATTGCCACCAGTTCCACAGCGCACCTTGCGTCGGTTCCGTTGTTGGAAAAATACATCAGTTAAAAACAGAAATGATCTGTTTCTGAGAAAGCATAAAAATGGGTTTTATTCTTTGTTGGGCTGAGTAATATGGCCTACCTACCACCGTATGAATGGTTCCTGTCGCGTCAAGCCAATCGAAACGCACGGCCTTTTTCGTCACTGCCACATGACGAAACGTCACTTCCCACAACAAAAATAGCCGATGTGTGTCGCTGTGGACCGAAATCAAGGTAACTTATCCGGTGATATAAAAATAACAGCTTCGTTTTCGGCGTTGCCACTCGCGCAACGATGTCGGCGCATTGCACAGTGCCAGAAGAGAATAAGCTTTAAAAACGACATGCTTAATTTGTGTCGCAGGGCCCCGTTAACTTAGCTTGATGTGGTCGTGCCGTCATGATGGTGATAATTTCTTCTCTACACCGCGAAGCGGACAAACGGTGAGCATAACAGCTTTGCTGTAAAAAATTGAGGGACTTCAGTGGCTGTATGTCCAGACGAAATCCACGTGGCCGAAGAACTGCGTTGCGCACAAAACCGAACAGTATCTGGAGCCGTACTTGCCAGCCTGACACGCTAGCGTCATCGCAACCCATTCCGTGGAAGCAGCGAGTTATGCAGCGCGTAAGTCGTGCTTCGTGGCCGGTTCAGCAATACTGTCGCAGAGATGGCCTCAATGCGTTCACAAGCATTGCCAATGTCACGAGCAAACACATCCCGTAGCAAACGGACTGGAGAATAGTGTGCGCATATCGATGGACGAGCATAATATGCGCACCAAAGCAACCAGGCCAATCTTCGTCCATGGACCACTTACATTCGCGGCAAAAATCGACGAATGTCACAGTGCAGACAAAGTGCTGCAGCGAATTCTGCTTCGCGCACTTTCGGCCTGCCCTCATAGAAATTCATTTACAAAGTACACTGTCTAGACTACTTATAGACGGATTTGTATCCTGAAAGGCACGTCCTTTCGATCTCAAAGTTTACATGCCTTCAAATAAAAAAAAAGTTACGTTTCTTTTGTTTATAAAGTGGCTCACAAACGTCTCATGCTTCGGGAAAATGCGAGGCCCATAGAACTATAAATTCACCTAGTAAGGATAACGTTCTGGGTAGCATAAAGGACGGTTGCTCTGCCATTTGTGTCTCTGTATGCGTGCTTAATCGTTCCGGTAAAAAAAAAAAAAAAACGCGACCCTTGGTTTGCAACTCGTTGTTTGGCGCATGTGTAAACATACACCAGACGATGAAAAGAGTTCGCAAGCTGTCTGCAGAGACGTTTCACAGAAGAAGGCCTTCAGACTTTCTGTATATATAGTTTAAATAAATTAGCGCGAGAATAAGACGACTCGTTTTCACGGCTCCACGTATCCGCAACTCTTAAGGAAAGGCCCAATAAAACTTCTTGTTGGGCTAGTTAATTATTCGACATAGTGTAGGATGATCAGCGCAACCTTGACTCCCGCAAACACTCACACAAACACTCACTCATCCACCCGAGGAACACACACGACACTAAGGAAAGGCGTCATCCGATCGACGTCTCGCACACAGCGAATTCCACTAAAAAGCAATTCGCTGTTCTTCGAAAACCGCTGCTGACCCTGCGAATTCTCGGGACTGCCTCGGAAGCGCCACCGAAACAGGCGCTAGCTACGGAAAACGTATTTTTGAGACGTTTTACAATTTGCTCAGTATACTTGCGTGGTAAGCACGTTTGGAGCAGGTATCGTTTAGACAACGCTAAAACTGACAAGCTCACGCCACACTGCACAGCTTGTATACATGCTCGTCTGCATCATCGATGTCACTGCTGCTTCGAATGCTGCCATCGGCAGCATAGGTCATATAAGGGAAGGCGAGGCAAAATGCGACGAAAATTTGCAAATCGTGAATATTAAAAAAAAATCATTCGGTACCGCAAAACAAGAGGAACTTTATTTGAGGTACATGGAATGCGATACTCATAAACATGGCCATGTTCCTGCTCTCAAACACTTTAATAATAATAGTAATAATAAAAAAAAATGTCAAGAATCTGTCGTTTTGCACCAACCTGCGCGGCAAAATGAGACGCAGCGCGGGGCAACACGAGACAGTGTAAATTTAAGTGCTTCACCTCTTGCAGGTGAAACTTCAAACTTACTCAGTGAGCCTTCCCCGCAGTCTTAATTCTTGAGCCCGCCCTTGACGCTCCGCGCACTGAATCCAAACGGATTCTGGCGCTGTGGTGCACCACAACTGCTTAGAGATCGAGCACCGCCATGCTTTCTTTGAGCTCGATGAGCCGGTTTTCTTGTTCGTCAGATAAAACTCGTCGTTTTGATTTCAACACGCATTTGCGAAGCGCAATTGGTTATGAAATTCTTTCCATTTCGTGACGCGTCTCTGGAAAAGATCTTGGGGAGACCGAAAGAACCTCGCCGCAGCGCACAGGTAAAGCAATAATCACGATGATGATGCTCCAATGGATATGGGCCTCTTCTCGCTCGGGAGGAATGGCAGAGAATCGGGCGGGTATAAACGACTTTTAAGTATCTCAATTTATACTACAACTGATAACTTCAAACAGAACGAATAGTTCTGAACAAATATAAATTTTAGAATCTTGTCATCAAAAAGCTTCTAGTGCACCTTTTATGTCGCTTTCATCCCGTGCACATCTAGATCATTTTATCTTCTACTTCTGCACCATTTTAAACAAGAAATATAACATATATACGACGAAATAAATTATTCGCTTAGTAAGAAGTTCTTCATGCCGAGGATCGGACGCCGGCACGCGGAGCGGTGAGGTCGGGCTCGCGTCGCGCTCCGTTTCTCTGAATGATTTCATGCTGAAATCCTGCCGAAACCTACCTAAGGAGCTCTTCACCATTTTTGTGAAGTTGCAAGGCATACGAAGACATCATATTTTTCGGATCTCCACCATTTTGACGAAGAAATTTGAAGACCAGCGACTTGGAGCACATGGAGACTCGCCAACGCTGACGACGACAGCATCGGCGGGAGGCTTGCGACGCGGGACGCTCGCCCGAGCGGGGTGCGTTTCTGGTGCTCTGCCTTAAAACCAATTACCTACGGACACTTTCGGAACCGACGGGGACTGAAGGTGAGCGCTTTTTCTCCGAACAACGAACATTTCTTAGTGTGCGGACTTAAACAGTGGAGCAGTGACGGCGTTGGAGCTGGCGAAGTGGCCTGTTGCGGCGGTGACGGCGTCCGCTCACCGTTTGTGCCGTGGCATGCTTAGCGACGCCTAACCTCTCTTCGCGTCAATGGAAGTGGACGAAGAATCCCCTGGGCCCTCTCGGCCATCGGAAACAATAACCTTCAATGACACGGACTCGACTCCCGAATCGACACCACCGAAAAGCCAGTCGCAGGCGCAACGAGTGATGACCGACGAAGCCACTGCCAACGCGGTGGCTGTTACGGGCCACTTGGACGACTGCGCGTGGACGGAGGATGGCTGGCACACCATTCTAAGCCGTCGGAAGAAGAAGAACGAGCAAAAAAAGCAGAAGGAAGCCGATAAAGGGCCTGCTGCACTCAAATCTGATCATCCAAATGCGCGGGAGGGCATGGCAGAGCAAGGCTTCCGTCGCAAACGTCGGAGACGCCGGCATCCGCCACCCTTGCCAAAGGACGACATCAAGATTATTTTGAGACCCCACAAAGGACTTGTAGTGAAGGATTTACTCGGGTCGGAAATTTCCGTCGCGATCATCGACGCCTGTCAGCGGAAATTTGATGGCAGCAACTTTATGCTGCGTGTACACCCTGGCTCGAACATCATTATTGTATCGACGCCGGAAGAACACGTTGCAAGGCATATACGAGAAATCACCCGACTCAATATCAGAGGTCACATCTATCCTTTCAACGCCTATGTGGCGGACCCTGAAGATGTTCTACGAGGGGTTATTCATGGAATACCCACCGGAACGTCACAGACCGAACTGATGGCCAACTTGCGTATCCGAACTCAAGGAGTGACCATCGAACGTGCCAGAATGCTCGGATCATCCAAGACTGCACTCATTACTTTCACGGGAGGCACATTGCCCAGATGCGTATATTTCATGGGAGCAGAGGCATTGTGTCACCCGTACAAGCCAACGACGCAAGTGTGCAAGGTGTGTCGCTCAACGGAACACCGCTCTGACGTTTGCCCGTCTCCAAATGTAAAAGTGTGCCTAAAATGCGGAACAACCGAGCCACAACCGGAACACGAGTGCACTCCGAAGTGCGCGATCTGTGGCGAAGGCCACGCTACTGGAGATAGATCCTGCAAAATGAAACTCAAGAAACTTACTCCAAGGAAAACGAGGGCGACTCAGCCTCCACACCATCGCCAACCACGGTGGTTCAGCTCGGAACGAGAATCGCCACCATCGCGAAGCTCGAGCCAGAGTACATCCAGGTCGAAGTCACGGTCGAAGTCACGGTCTAGGTCAAGGTCACGATCGAAGTCAAAGTCGAGGCCACAGTCCAGCTCCCGATCGAGATCAGGATCGAAATCGCAACCTCAGGACTACGCCACCGTCACAAAGGGCAACAACGCTGGAAAATCCACCCTCAAGAAGAGCGAGGAGCCGCACGCAGGCGCCGCCCTGGTGCAAGAGGGAGACACCGACCCTCGCCAGGCAACAAATAAGGTGAGCTGGGCGAAGCGTGCTCCCCCCACTGCTCCCATAACGGATAGTCCCGACTACCAGAAAATCATAGAAGAGAATAGAAAATTAGCTCAGGAGAACAAGCAACTTAGAAATCAAATTGCAGCGGAACGCAAAGATTTCGAAAAGGCAATGTCAGCTATGGCAGCGAAACTCGAATCGAGGCTCCAAGCCTTGGAAACAACAAGATTAGCCGATAGACCTAGCGGAGTCGTAACAGAATTGACACCCTGTCCTGCAGCAGCGGGCAACAAGATCAGTCACGTGAACGATGCAGTCACGCTCCCAAGTTCACCTAAAGACAGCGAACAAGTAATGCAACTATTACAAAGCCAAATGCAAGAGACGCAGGCTAATATGGTATCAATGTCTAAGAGCTTTAGTCAGATGCTAGCCGATTTCAAGGACCAAGTGTCCGCTGAGATGCGAAACTTAAAGAAGTTCGTAAGCGACGAGCTCAGTATGCAGAGACAATACGTCAATGATTCCATGGCAGGTATGCATAGGGCAATAAACAAACGCCCTAGCACGACACCCGTGAGTGGTCAACCATATAAGGCCGGCCGCGGCGACACGGACGAGACTGGACAGCATGGCCAAAAATAATTCCCAAAGCACCGAATGTTTAGAGGTCTGGCAGTGGAATTGTCGCACGTTTCACAAAAGAGCGGCAGCACTACAGAATTACATAAATTCGGCACCAATCAAACCAGACGTAATATGCCTGCAGGAGATCGGACCCAAGCCGGTCAAACTGCAGGGATATTACGCGTTGTTAAATCCAGACTTCCCGCGAGTGGCAACGCTGGTGAGCAAATCAATTACGGCCAAGGCCGATTATCTCGAGGGAATGCAGATGAATCATCAAATAATCAGCCTCCTACCGCAAAAACGAGGAAAGGCAAAAACAGTAATAGTGAACATATACAGTCCACCTAAAGACAAAGGCGAAAATTTTGAGGATCTTCTATCAAAGGCCGTCACGCTTGCGGGTTCCAAGGATCGGCTGGTGGCTCTGGGAGATTTTAATGCACCCAACACTGCTTGGGGCTACGTACGAGACTCACCAAAGGGTGTTCGTCTCGAGACAACTACCTCCAAACTAGGCCTAAGTTTAATCACGCTCCCCACGGCACCAACTAGACTGGGAAATAGCGTCAGCAGGGACACATATCCCGATCTGACTTTTACACGCAATATCAAACACGCCACATGGACAAACATGGAGGAAAACCTCGGCAGTGATCATTATATCCTCAGCACCTCTTTATCTACACCACGCCTGCACAGGGTCATAGGAGAAACGGTGTTGACGAACTGGGAAACGTTCCGAAAACACGACCTACCCGATCATATGCCCGAGTGTATCAACGATTGGACTGAGTTTATACGTGAGGCGCACGAGAAAAACTCTAAGCGAATAGCGCGGACGGCCGAAATGCCGACAGTAGATCGACACCTTTTACACCTTTGGGAAAGTAGGCGGAGCCTACTGAAAAGGTGGAAGAGACAACGACTAAACCGGCGCCTTCTCAGACGAATAGCAAAGCTTTCAGAGGAGGCAAATGAATATGCCAATAAATTAGCAGCAGAAGGCTGGGTCCAGTTTTGCAGTTCCATAGCGGACACCCTGAGCACTGCGAGAACATGGGCAATCCTCAGGAACATGCTGGAACCTGACAAGTCTAGGTCTACAATGCAAAGGTTAATACATAGAATCGCGGATGACTTTCCGGGCTCTAATGAGGAGCTCATGCGGGCACTAAAAGATAGGTACATCGGAAACACCCAAAGAACCGGCAGTGCAATCCAGTACACCGGAACCCCAAACATGAAATTAGACGCCCCTATAACAACGAATGAAGTATTCGCAGCAGCTCAGGCAGCTAAGCGAAACTCAGCCCCTGGAGCAGACCGGATAACCAACGCAATGATTAGGAATCTGAGCGACAGCGTAATAGAAGGTCTCACAAACCATTTCAATGAACATTACTGGAACAAAGGGATAGTTCCCGATGAGTGGAAAGAAGCAAATATAATTACTATACCCAAACCCGGCAAAAAGCCTACCCTAGACGCATTGAGACCAATATCGCTAACATCGTGCATGGGGAAGCTCTTTGAACGGGTAGTGCAAACAAGGTTACAAAATTACATTGAAGAAGAAAACCTCTTCCCTGCCACAATGCTGGGTTTCCGTTGCGGTCTGTCTACGCAGGACGCCTTCCTCCTCCTACAGGAAGAAGTGCTAAAGGGAATTCCTAAAGGCAGTGAACACCTAATCCTAGCATTAGATTTAAAAGGAGCTTTCGACAACATCTCTCACGACGCCATCCTCTCTGAACTGAATGAAATTGGATGCGGCGAAAAAACATTCAACTATATAAAGGCGTTCCTCACCGGAAGGAAGGCTACAATAAGCATTGGCCAAGTCAAATCCCAAACATTTCAGATGCCCAACAAGGGCACCCCCCAAGGGGCAATCATTTCCCCCTTGCTGTTTAATATTGCGATGCGAAAACTCGCCCGTGCTCTGGAGGAAGTCCCGCGACTGGGGTACACCTTATACGCGGACGACATTACTCTTTGGTCCACGCGAGGATCTTTGGCAGCGAAAGAGGAAACTCTTCAGGAAGCCGCCAAAGCTGTAGAAAAATTTGCCAGTGCCAGTGGACTTCACTGCGCCCCGGAGAAATCAGAAATCATCCGAATACACGGCAAACGATATAAAAGCAATGGGAACGTAGAAATTCAAGTGGAAGGGAATAACATTCGGGAGGTTAACATAGCACGAATCCTGGGATTCTGGATTCAAAGCAATGGTAGAGCAAGCCACACCATCACTACATTGAAAACCACAACAAAACAGATTGCAAGGATGATTCAAAGGATCACATTTCACCGGCAAGGCATGAAGGAAAAAGACACGTTACGACTGGTGCAGGCGCTAGTGATGAGCAGGATTACATACGGCCTGCCTTTCCACACGCTAAACAAGAGCGAAGAAGGGCAGGTCGACTCCATAATCCGAAGTGCTTATAAAGCGGCCTTGGGACTACCTGTAAATACGCCAACCAGTAAATTACTTGAGCTCGGCGTACACAATACGTACGCCGAGCTAAAGGCGGCAGTTCTCATCTCCCAAAGAAACCGTCTAAGCAAAACACGGTCTGGCAGAGAGATCCTGACACGGCTAGGTATACCACCATACCCCCAACACTTAGACGAGCAACTGATAGGCGTGCCAGAAATCATCCGTCGCATGATCTCGGTCGCGCCTTTACCGAAAAATATGACGAGAGAGGAAAACACAAGAAGGAGGGAAGAACGAGTCAAGTGGCTTAAGAAACAATTAACAGCAAAGACAAACGTCATATACGTTGACGCGGCCAGATACAACTGGGCGAAATGCGTAGCCACAGCAGTTGACTGGGATTTTAAGACGGTCACGAGTGCCTCTCTATGCACTTCCTCAATTGTCAAGGCGGAGTCCTTTGCCGTAGCCTTGGCCATTAGAGAGCAAGAACATAGAGAGGAAGAACAATCAATCATCATCTCAGACTCCCAAGAGGCGTGCCGACTTTATATGAACGGACGCTTACCCGCAAACATAATTAAACTGATTGGACCTAACTTAACCAAGAGACACCGGCTAATCTGGTGCCCCGCACATGCTGGCCTAGAAGGGAATGAGAGAGCGGACGCTTTAGCTCGAGATTTGACGAACCGAGCGGAGCATCAGCCCCCCGCAATCGAGCCCCATTTAATGGCCCCAAAAGACATTCTCGCTTACCAGCGGAGCACACGGCAAAAATATAGTGCCCCCCATAAATCGCTTGAAGGGGAAGACGCTACGGATCTCCGCAAGGTGCAGACGGGAGTCTTTTCAAATTTATCGCGGCTCAGTAAAATACATCCCACGTTGTACCGTAACACTTGTCCGTGGTGCGGCGGTTTGCCAACTTTATACCATATCTCGTGGGAGTGTGACCGAAAGCCAGCGAATTTAAACTCATTTTTAGGCAGCAACATTGTAGGACGTTCGGAGCAGTGGGAGGCACAACTTGCCAGCTCGGACCCAGAGGTGCAATTAGCGCTTCTGAGTCAAGTTAGGCGAGCGGCGCAAGCCAGTGGGGCCCTGGACTTGGGGCCCCAACCAACAGGCTCCTGAGTACCCCCTTTTCTACCCATTCCCTCAAAATAAAGTTTTGTTCTTCTTCTTCTTCTTCATGCCGATTGAACGCCTTTTTGTCGCGTTTTGCCCCCTTTCAAATGCCCCAATTAAAAAAAAATTCAGCCTTTTGCCCAAGGCACATACGGAACTAAACGTATGGCAGAACACGGCTATAGCGGTACAGAGCAACCGTATAAATACTTACGTTGCAGCACTAATGCAGGAGTACTTTGATCCAAGGCTTCGGAAATTTCAACGAGCAGAATATCACCCCTTTTTGGCGGGTCACGAACTCACTGGCAACAACTGCTCATTTTTTTCCCGCACAAACTTTTCGAACAATCGCGAAGTTTTTCATCAAAATAAATGGACAGCTATCGCCACTTGTTGATGAAATAAAGAAAAAAACGAAAGTACGTTTTCGTATTAGGTATACATGGCAGCGAAGCCAAAACGTCGCGTTTCGTCCCGCGTCTCAGTTTGCCCCGCCTTTCCCAACGTCTGGCTAATGACTTGGTTTCCGGACACTTTCACGTGCAATAAACGCCTCAGATAACAAGCGAGGAATGTAAATCGCGGAAACTTAGTTTCGATCGCAAGCATCTTCAAAGCTTCATAAGCTAAGCGCAACAGAAGACGGGACACAAAAAACAGCGAGGACAAAGCACCACCGGATTGCAGAGAGTGAGCGCATACCCCCACTCGGCGCAGGCGAGCGGTTCCTTCCGGAGAAAGATCGCGATGCAAATACGGAGGCAGAATGGCTGCGGTACGAGCAAAAAGCATCAAGTGCTTGCTTAAACTTTGACACTGAACCCGAACGTTAGAGCGGGACCGAAAACCATTCACGGCGTCCTATTTATCTCTACAAGCGGGCCTCGGTTCCGTGAGCGGGCCAGATGAAACGGCCGCACGCGAGTTTACAAACGCAACGAGCAGCAAGCACGCTTGACACGCTTCCGAACGCGAGCTCATGGTGCGTGTCCCCTGTTCCGGTTACTCAACACGCCGCGGTGGCGCAGTTGCTCCTGCTGTTGAACACGAAGCAGCAACTTCACTCACGGCACAAACGGCCGCACAGCGCGTTGGGGGCGAATGCAGCCGAGTCCGTTCAGTACACATTCGAGAGAGAGAGAGAGAGCAAAAGAGGACACGCGTATATGTCGTTGTTCACAGAATGGACCCCGCCAATTTTTGTACTGACAACACTCCGTCATTTTTTTTTTCCCCCAGCCATAGTCGGCCGCTCTACATTCTTATGAATGAGCCAATAGACATGTCGGGATATAGACGGTTTCGGCAGCGCTTGCCGTTCTCAGGCAACATAGTGCATTCACCGGAAACGCACCTTAGAAAAGCTCCTGCTCACCTTGTTTTAGAGTGGTTTTAGCCTGCGTTGCTGGCCGCGGCTGCGGATAGAACTAATACGATGAAGCGCTCGAGACTCGGGCACTGCTGCGTGATGCCAGGATGCAGTGTGCGATCCTGAACTAATTTGCTATCCTAAGTCAAGACGTTCTGTTTTCCGACAGATGAAGGCAGAAGGAGCGCCTGGATTGCAGCGATTAGGCGAGAAAGCTGGATTCCCACAAAGAGCACGCAGATTTGCTATGGCCACTTCATCAAGGGCAAGTAAAGCTCAACGCATAGTTTATTATCACAGAGACGATGCTCAGACGTTAGTCGAAGGTCCCCAATTACAAGTAACACGTCGAACTCCGTCGTCTTCCACCCATGACAGATAACTGCGCTGACGCCTGAAGTGGATAGCAAAACGTGAAAGCTGGCTAACGTCGAAAATCCATCGTAAAGGTGTTTCTTGTAGTTGGAGTCTCATCAGTGATGTGTACTGTTCGAAGCAACACTCGGGACACCAAAGCAGCCGCACTCAGCATGAATGACTCCCCCGCAGTGCCCACGTTTTGTTGCCAATTGCAGTGACGCCATTGCATTTGCTTTTTATGAGAGCGACGCCAGCGAGTGGATTCGCATCGGTGCGAGCAAATGACACATCGCCTGTTGTGTTGCCGCCGATGGACATCGTCGCACTCTAGTTAATTTATCTACCGGTGTGAGCGTAGACTGCAGATGCAGCCGGGTTAACTTTGATTCATGAATGGTGTACTCCTGAATAAACCATAGCAGTTCGTGTGACTCAGCGGCACCTGACGTCATCACATAATGAGTACGTTTTATATTATCTCAGTCACACCGAACACTTTAGGTCGCGATCGATTCCGATCGGCGCCGATCTGTATCAAAAGTGCCCGGTGTGACGTCGTAAGCGTTTTATCGTGATGCTGTGTGCCTAGACCAAGATACGTAAATATGTCCGCGGCTGTGACAGCAGGCAGGATTTTAAGTTCCAGTCGAAAAGCTGAATTGCGCAACTTCCCTGTCCAGCAGATCAGGCGACTGTTCTCCTCGCCACTGCGGTTTCTGCTTGTACCTCTCCCGTGCGACGTCGTCGAGCCCCTTCATGTAGTCGCTAGACATCACTCTAAACACATCTGAAGGAATGCGCCAGAAATAATAGACCAACGAGTCAAACACACAACACTGCCGGGCCTTTGAAAAAGTATTACCCGAAGTGCCGCACCGGAAGTCTTCTTGAGCAGACCGTCTGGCGCATGCCGGTTTGTTTACAAACAGCGAAACCGTCTATATATGAGAGCGTTAGAAACACAGCCTCCATAAGCCATCGCGAGTAACCCAAAAACACAAGCTCGCTTGTGCCCCTTTTGGGTTCCTTTTTACTCTGCGCTCTTTTGTACGCCTATACGAGAGCTAGCCCCAACTTACGCCTAACTTAGGGAACCCTTAAATCGATTTATCGACCAATTGGTTGACGGACTCACTGCTGGCTGACTTCCTGGTTCACTGGCACGACTGACAGATTCTAATTTCCTAGAACTACACACGCGGGATTTCAGAAACGCCCTAGTATGAGGCGGTTCTCGGTCATATAATGGCCGCGGGCACGACCACTGGCGCCTTTCCAACGACTACTACACCATACGCGAAGGGGGGGGGGGGGGGTTACACCAAACTGCCGCATAAATGCGTTCATCGCAGAACGCAACCCGATACCTCGTGAGTACCAGCAGAACGCCGAAAAGCTGTTCCGAAAACATTCGTAAATGTCAGTGACCGACCGCCATCGAACCATACATAGATAGCTAGGCACGATGTTTAGCTATGATTCGCGCATGCAAGCACTTTCTCCTCTTCAAAGAGGCGCTAAAGCAGAACACTACATTAGTTTAGACTTATAAATGATTATTTCAAGACGGTATATACAGGCTCATTTCGCTGTAGAAGGTTCATTACTAAAAGCAAAAGTTAAAGCCAAGATCCTTTATTATTATTATTATTATTATTATTATTATTATTATTATTATTATTATTATTATTATTATTATTATTATTTCGCGTCGAAACTACCGCACTAGCGTGACGTCGCAGGTTTTAAAGCATTTTCTCGTACCTGAGCCACAGTAGCACAGTAAATGTTTTGAAAGCTAAATCTTTGACTCCTCTACAGAAAAACTTAGTACATGATCACCGTTCAAAAATTTCCAGGGCTCGAGCACACACCGTCAAAATATTTGAGGTCACGGCGAGCTGGTGTCGGTTCTCCGAAGCGATGTCGTCGCCACCCGTCTTTTACTTTTAACGCTTTTTTTTGGCTCATCAATCGTAGTGCTTCTTTTGTTTATTTTATTCTGTATTGCGGAAGAGTGTAATTTACTCGGCTTATTCTCCTCCCGTGTTTCGAAGGCCCGCGCGCGCGCACACACGCACGCACACGCACACAAACACACACGTGAACGATACGAGGGCGCGGACATTTGTACGTGTGCACCGTTGACCGCTTCTCCCAGTATAACTACCGGCACGGTAAACGCAACTTTAACGAGCTTCGCTTCCTGAAAGCCCTTGCAGTAAGAGGGCCGACGCTAGACGAAACGGAAGGAACCGTCTCCCTACGTGCCTTCGTAAACATGAGACCGGCGCTCGAACTGGTTTCAAACAATCTTCAGAAAATGCATTTCCTTAAAGGGACCGACAACCAACTTTTGTGGTACCCGTTTTCTTGAATGCAATGGGAAGCTTACCGGTCAGAGCTTCTAATCACGGAGTGGTAACGCGGAGAACGCCGTAAAACATTTTTAATCAGAGTTTTTCGATCTGCAGCGATTATGCAGTCTTAATATCACATGCTGCAAACAGTGAGAGGTGAGCGCGATAGCGATTATACGCCAGCAGTGGTGACAAGTTATGCCCTAAGTATGAAAAGGCAATGTTACGTTTGCAAAGCCTGCGGTTCCACGGCTACTGCTTTCTAGCCTATGAAATTATTTTACAATAGTTATAGCGTTTTTCTGGGGCTTCTTGTAGAAGTACTTTGGCCGTACACAGGTCGCTTTATCACATTTTAGTCAAGCCAAGCCAAGCTAAGCCTTCGAAAACGAAACAAGTGGTAGGATACACCAGCAGTGCTGTTCATGAAGTAGTAGCAATCCTCCACAGAACAGTAAGTCGATGGCATTTTGCGAGCAGCAGCGCAAACTCGCGTGCTACTCTTCAAAAGTCCGATACGACGAGAGCAGACGAGAGTCGATCTACGCGGGAAACGCCGCCGGACGCCGCGCGCATGCGCCGCAGCCTCCGTTTCACTGGAAGCCACGAAAGCAGGGCCGCATCTCATGCTTTACTTCTTTTACCTTAGAAACAAACGGGAATTGACAATAACATACATATTCAAATTTTCAGCCCTCGTTCTGGTGCGTGTAAAAGCATTAGACTACGTACAACAAAGTGCTTAAGACTGCATACGTCTGGTTCATGGCGCTCGCGCTAGGCTGCGCGACATACCGGTTTTTGTTACTTTTAAACGAGATTTAAAAATATAAATCCTACTCAGATCGCGAAAAGTATTCTGGAATCTGTCACTATAATTCACGGCCTTTTCATTTCCACCAGGATCTAATCACCCGTTCTGGCCAGTTGTCGGTCCCTTTAATGGTGGTGGCAGCAGTGAGACGGCAACAAGGGCGCGAAGTGTGTAGAAATTACGCCGTCACAGAAAGCGAGGAAAACGTCGCGGGAGTTCTCACCTTCTTAGCAAGCTAACCGCGAAGACGATGGAGACTCCCCGGACGATCTATACTCGATTCGTCAACGTTTATCCCACCCAAGCATGCCACTAATAAAACGTCGAAAGCACACTTGGCCCCATCCGAATCCTTTGTCGCCTATAGATAAACAAAGCAAGAACAGTGCTAAATGTACGTGAGAACATCGAAACAGACGACATTGACGCAAATAACTGAAGAGGCGAGATGCGTGAACAATGAGGGCGTCCTGCCGCTTTTATATAAAATCTGTGCGGTCACTGGCATCAAAATATCGTTTGGAACCAAATCTCCGTTTCAGGCAAGTGAAACGGACACGCTGTGTAAGCACAGAAAGAAAGAAGGAATAGCCGCAAGAGAAAGGAAAGAGGGAAGAAAAAAAGAATAACGCCGGCTCTGAAACAATAGGATCCAGAATTAGGTGCAGGGCTGTACGCAGCGTGGCAAGTGGCGGGGGAGTCAAGCGGAATGACCAAACAGATCAAGGAAGCCCCCCTCCCCCGCCGGCCAAAAAAAAAGAAGCAACAGAAAGAGACGCGCAACGGCCCACAGGAGTTCTGGGCCAAGGGCGGCATCGTCGACGAATCGGAGGATGTGCGGTGAAGGGGGAACCCATTGTTTCGCCAACGCCATTGTCTCTTCCGGTCGCCGACAGTTGGCGCCGCGTAAAGCGACTACGACCACCACAGCCGCACGAGCGGCACCGAAGCACGACAAACTGGAGCGCCCACGAGACGCGAAGCACGCACGTTTGTCGGCCGCGAAAAAGAGGCGACGGATGAAGCTTGACAGGCACGAGAGAGGGAAGGTCACGCGCTAACGGAGTGGTCCACTGACGCGACCGCATCGCGACCACCAGGGCATGTAAGTCCGCCCCGTCCTGAAATGCTAGACCGCAGCAACTGCACTCGAGCGTAGACTATATCAACTACACAGATAGGCAGCTTGAAAGCACCGCCGCGTGTACGTATACTTTTTATTATCGGAGGTGTGATGCAAAGTAATGGTTTCGTATGTCATGTTCAGAAGCAAATCGTCTAACGAGGCACTTCAAGTAAAAATAAAAGATAATTACAAATTAGATAACTTACACCGTCACGTTACTGTAACAACGGAGGGCTTTCGCTGTCAAAGCGCAGTCTGGAAAGCATTCTGAAGCAGAAAAAATGGACCTCTGGAGCACTTTGAAGAAGCCGCAGATGAAATTTTGGAGCTCATTCGAGCAATAACATAATTCTTGGGGCAGAATTTGGGCGATAAAAAAGCTACATCCGAACATCAGGCCAGCAGCCAAGGGAGGTGCCCTAGCCCCCCCCCCCCCCCCGCCCCTCCCCGAAGTTCTGATGAAGGGGGGTGTTTTACCGAAAATAACTAATGAAAATAGGTGGTTTTCAAAAGTTGTGACGGTCTTCAGCAAAGTGCTCCGCCCCCCGAAAAAAATTCCTGGCTACGGGCCTGCCGAACATGCATATCTACAAAAGGGCCAGCCACTTTACCCTAGCGCGATAGAACGCAGGCACGTGTGCATGCTATATTCCGCTAACGTCACACAGACGAGATAGAGAGAGAAACTGCTCACAAAGCCTGCTGGCCTACAGTCGAACCTAAAGGAGGACAAACATGCCATGCTTATGCTGTATTTAATGAAGAAAACCCAATACATCGGGCAGTTGAGGGAAGGTTAACGCAAGGTAATGATTCGAAGTGGCAACAGCGTTTCATCATGAGAACTGTGCTGCAGGCAAGCAGTGCTTCCCGAGGAGGAAGAGTGCGCGATACAGGCTGCGATTGCTTCTTTGACACTATTCCTCTCCTCAACCTCTCCTACTCCTCATACCGCCAGATATAAGAGGTCTCGGATGATATCATTGTTACCTGCTGTGACGAGACAGATGAAAATATTGTCGGCGAAGTCCGTGGCGGCCGTGATCCTATGGGAAGATACACAGTCTTCCATTGTAAGTTACTGTTTTAGAGCAGACGCCAAGAGACGGCAATTGAAAGTCGTCAGCGCTATTCTGTACGCGAAGGCTTTGCTGAGTTATCCAGAATCACTACTTTCATTCGGACCATGCATCATTCACGAGAAAAGCTTCCTCTCTCCCCATGCTCTCTTCCTACTCCCGCTTTCTCTTCTCTTTAATTTCCCGAGTTCCATTTGTCGCTCACGAAGTCCTAATATCTCAGTGGACGTCCTCTGGTAGATCACATCTCCAGCAATCGCGCCTTTTTGAATTTCCACCAATTTGAGTTTCATCCGCGAGCTCAGTCCATACCACATGGACAATTCAACATTCCTTAGCAGATGTTCTATGGCAGAACAACTTGGCGAAAAGCGCCAGTACGGGATAGATTTTACAAGTTTTCAACAGTCTCACTGATTACGCATGTAGCCATACTGAGGAGCGAAAATCAATGTCGTAGGTCTGCTGAGTCATACTTCAGAAAAAGGTATATGTATATCGTGCTCATATTTACTGCGTTTATTTTAATGGATCAAAACACGCTCTGCAGTGTATCATCGAGGGTGTTAGCTTGAAGCGCATTCCTTCGTAACTGGAGTTATTGCACACGTGGTACAAGTGAGACCTACATTGGTGCGCGTATAGGACAGGCCTCTTCATGCTTGAGAAAATGTCACGAGCCAGGGACACATGCGAAAGCTGAGCGCGGGCTCCTGATGAAGGCTGGCTATCCGCATGTAGATTGCCTTCTCAGTCACGACGTGCACGTGTCCGATATAGTAGTCCTGCCGCCGGGACAAACTCTTCGACCACATTCCTACTACGCACCCGCTGCCTCGATGCAGCATAGGGCTTCACACAATATCATCAACTCGAATGCATTCTTGCCGCGTAACACAACAGTATATGAAGATCCATCGAGACACCTACTGGTTTAACCCTTTACTGCACATTGTTGTACGAGGTGTGTTAGAAAAGTAATGAGACTGGCAACAATACGGGTGATCTGGCAACGTTGAGTCTAACGGCCTGTGCTAGACCGGTTTTTTTATCGCTTCCACTTCCTCAATCCGAGTTACAACTCCGTATAGCTAACACAGTAGTTTTTACAGCGCCAGGAAAGAAGGCTCAGGAAAAGAGTGATTCGTGTGAGACTTAGACATATGCAGACAAGTGGATGCTTCATCATGACAATGCCTCGTGTCACACGGCCCTTTCCATGAGTGATTTTTTTTACCTCAAAACGCATTACTGTTCCTCAACTCCCCTATTCACCTGATTTTAGTCCTTGTGACTTTTTTCCTTTTCCCTAAATTGAAACATGTCCTATAAGGACGTCATAATTGGAACTCTGGAGAACATTCAAAAGACTGTGCGCTTTTACCAAGAGTGGGAACAACGACTGCTGCCCAAGGGAAGTACTTTGAAGGGGATAACATTGTTGTTTGAAAAAACTAAATATTTTGGTAAGCCGCATTACTTTTCTAACACACCTCGTATTTACGCAACATTCCAAGAAATGGCAACTAGAACAAAAGGAAAGCCTGTTTGAAGCCGCCTGTACGTTGTTGCATTTCCGCAACATTGCTTTGAAAATGGCAACGTCTTGTGTTGCCATCAGTGCTCATCCCGAGCAACTATTCCGAAAACATCCAAGGCAGACGTTGCACGCGCCAACGTGCAGTAATACAGGTAAGCTCTGCCAATTAAAAGTACATTGCCTAACGCGATAAAGCGCGGGAAAACTTCTTAAGCTCTGCTACACATCCTCCTGATTGTGTAGATTGCAAAAAACATTGTCATCTCGTAATACTTTGTTTCTGGCGACGGAACGTTGCTATGTTGCGCAAATGCAACAACGTGCACATGGGGTTTGTTCTCCTCAGAAATGGCAATGGGTCCTAAATGCTTCTATGGCAGAGTAATTCCTTCTGAGAGTGAAAACAGCGACCTTCCGGGACTGACGAAGATCGCAAGTGAAAATCCATTTTGATTCAACATGTGTCCAGCATGTTTTTAGGTCGTATATCCGAATTTTCTCATAGGAGTTTGGTGCATTCGCGTCGCGCGCTACCGTCTCGCTTCATCCCGGGTGTATCCTTACGTCACTGCAATTCTACGTTCTAAATTTCGGGCCGTACCGCTCAAACAATGTGCGTCGTGGTGGTGTTTTATTACGCGTTCCACTCTGCCCTCAGTTCCGAGCGTCCCCGCCTCCCTCGCAATCCTCTTCGTTCCTTGACCGAGCCCGGAACGTGTAATAAAAGTAGTTCTGCCAGCTCTAAAATTACACAGGCTTTGTTTAGTCTTCGGCTGCGTTTAGATCTATTTTGTCACAAATTTTATTCGCTTTGTTGCGATCTGCTTCCTCCTCCCGAGGTCCTCCAAGCCATAATACAACGGGCTCGACACATCGCCGGAATCATGCAAGGGACCCCGGACTAGGGGTTCCTCCCACGCTCCTTGCTCAATTCCAATATTAATAATAAAGCTGTTTTACTCTAGCTTCTTCAAATGTTCAACCTCATGGGGAAAGGCGCTGCAAGTTTCCTGGTTGCACGTAAATCTCCATGACGTACTGCTAGAAGTGTGGAAAGGTGATTTGTTCAACAAGAAAGGGCAATTGCTTCCTTTTGTACCCCCCTACAACATGAGTGCACCTACTCATTGTCTTGTGCAAATAAATAATTGAGTTCGAATCGCACTGAGTATCGTTCCCCTTCAACTTGTTCTTTATTTGCTCGTTGATGCAAATTTGCAACATATCTCTTTTCTATATGCTTATACAAACTGTAAATATCCACAGAATTTATTTTCGATTGTAGTACAGCTATTGTTATGCTTCCGTGCAGAGGCGTAGCCAGAAATTTTTTTCGGGGAAGGGGGGGGGGGGGGGGGTCAACCATACTTTATGTATGTTCGTGCGTGCGTTTGTATGTGTGCGTGTATATATACGCAAGCAAAATTGAAAACTTTCGGGGGGTTTGAACACCCCCCCCCCCCCCGGCTACGCCTCTGCTTCCGTGCTACTCCACGAATAATATTATGACGAAACAAAAAAACTGCGCAACAAAGGGTTAAGTAACGCACTGCCTTGCAATCACGCTTGAATTTTTCGCTCTGATACTCCAGACTTAAGTTCACGTAGATGCCTGTTTCCCTGCTTTCGGTTGTCCTATGACTGATGCGAAGTACTCTCTGCACGACAAGACCATTCAATCAATCAATCGACTTGTCACAGAACGTCATCACAATTAAAATCGGCGTTGTGCCAGTCTGGCGTCGGAACACCTGTTCGACGCTATGAGGGGGCGGAGTTTCGTACTGCCATGGCGAGACAGCCAAACGGCACCTTGAAGCAGCTCTAGTATTGGCCGCGAGATCGACCTATAGGTGGCAGCACCGTCGCCGCGTTAGTGTGGATAGGCGGTCGGGGCCGCGTATACAAATGCACACGGCGGCGCTTCGTTGTGAATGATTTGAGCCGATTATCGGCAAATAAAACGCGTTGACTGCAGCTTACTGGTAATATGCGCTCTTCATTGTTGAATTCGTGCACGAAGATCATCCAACATTACTATTACTAGTGAGACAAGCGGAATCTGCCAATGAAAGGGTGCTCGCCCTGGATGACAGTCTGCGCTTACACACTGTATGACGTTTTTCGGCTGTTTTCTGTGTACGTGTTTAGCTTGTGTTTTGTGTAGTACGCACTGCTGTAGCACCACTGAACTACTTAAATATTTACTTGTTCATTTGTATGCCAGCCAATATTCCTGTGCACTGAGTTCAACAGCACTGTTCGCGCGAATACGCCTACGCATTTTTTTTATTGTTCAGTTCTCCATGAAATCTAGGACAGTTGATAAGTTTAGTCAGGAAAGCTACGTGGTTGACAGCGCTTTAGCGCCACGGAGGCGTTCAACGCGTACGCACTTGTTCTTGCTCAAGTAACAGAATAAAAAGGTAAGAGTTTAGCACAGAGCTTTCATCCAATGATTACGTGCACGTCAGTGATGCAACAAAGGTTCGGTTATATTATGGAATAAGTGTTGTTTTTTTTTTTCAAGCTAATAATGTCCGCTGCCTTCCATCAATTTATAACAACTCCACACAAACGCTTAAGATGATGTAAAAAAAAAAAAAAGGATGAGGTATAATCGTATTGCGTGAAATTATACGACATAAATGTAAGGCACGCCGTCGGAATTACGAACATCTGGGTTCATCAAAGCGCACTTAAATCTAAGCCCACGGGTGGTTCTGCATAAATTTCACCCCAAGTTAAAATTGCGCGCGGCAACTTTGTTTTACCACTGCCGTGTCGTTCCATTGTCTGTTTTTTTTTTTTTTTTTTTTTAGGGGACAGTTTGAGTACCGAGGTGTCAGACTTCACTTGATAGGAATATTTCGCTGTAGTGGGACCACGACCGTACAATAAAAGGACATGTCAAGCACAACTAAAGCTCAACGCATAACCAATGAACTACAGCGCCGCAGTTATACACCTAACAACAACGCGAAAGTGCATGGCCTAGAGCCTCGTTTTTGTTTACCACCGAGTCGGTAAAACGCTGCGTTCACACATTATTTAATGCTCATGTTTGGGACTATGCCAAGCGCACTTTACGATGTGCTTGAACCAGAAAGCGGCCCCAACACTGAAATTATTCTGGCGAACGAAGGATACGACACCAATATACAGCTCTTTCAAAAGTCGCGCTCACTGATCTTATTACAATACGTACGCAACTTAGCAAGCCCATTTGCTTCTGTACACCATGTTAGGTATACGCACAAGCAGTTAAACTCGCGCTAACATAACAGAACAAACCGCCATTTGAGAATGTGCAGGACGTACGCGCACATGCAAAAACGATGTGGCTAGCAGACGACGCAGGGAGCAATCCACACTAGGCGCGCTTCAGCCAGTAGCCGCCAGGCGGCGACTCTGCTCGATCTCGCGGCCAATAATAAGTAAACACTTAAGAAAATGTCGCTTCCTAGCAGACATTCTGACTTCTGTAGCAGAAGAACTTCGAATAAGTAGCCTTAAAGACACTATGATAAAACGCAAGCTATGCACTTCCTAAATCATTTCACGAAGTTATCGCCCCATAGAAACGGTACAAACTTGCATTATAAAAGAGCTTGAAAACCAAGTTTAAATACAGACTATGGGACCGATAATTAAATTCACCGTACGGTAAAATGCTCACAAGACAGAGGCAGCAGCAAATAGATAGATGCACGGAAGGCTATATTTAGCCCTGTATATGCAACATCAGTATTATACTGTTACTTATTTCGAATAGAATCCAGGCTTGCAGCTGCTTTTGAAAGCCTCTACTAGACCTCATTCAATGAAATGATTCACTGCTCTAGTGGATGTCGGTGGAACATTCTGCATTGTTCCCTAGGAGCTACGCGATGCTACAGTGTTTATCCTGATTTGCTTTTGTCACAAAAGTTCCCTTTATTTTCCTTTTTTTTTTTCAGGTACGTAGGCGTGACAATTTTTTTTTCTTTGCTCTTTTTGTGTTCAACCCCGACGCCTCTGCTTCTAGCAGCCACTGTTATTGCTTGCTTTTAACGTACCGAGCAATTTTCAACTTTGTGGAGGACAATGCACCCCGCTTTGCTGTCCTCGCGTTTCAGCCCGCAGGGGTAAGAATCATACCGTCCATACTGTACGAAGCAGCTAAAGTGCAAATGCTGGTTTTATTTTCCCAGCCTTCGCCATTAGACCTCCAGAAGGAGTCCTTGGAGCAGGCAGGGGGCAGTTATTGCCAAAATGTGGCTTTTGTAGCAGCGAGCAGCAAGATTCGCTCTCTGTAGCAGTTTGGAGAAACTGTATCGGCAGTTCCGCCACTGGACTTGGTAACCTTTAACGTCCTCGGCGTCAGATATCAAGACTCCAGGGAGCCTACTAATCAGTTTGTACATTGAATTTTCGTTTCTGTGCAATTTTATATCGCGCTTTCCATTTTCAAGGTCGTCTCGATACAAAGTTATCACTAGAAATGCATAAATTACAGTCATAAAAGTTTTTGAGACTTGATAAGGATTGCCAGCCAAATGGAATAAGAGGTGGAACCAAATCAGAGTGTCTCACGGAAAGCGTTATGAAGATGACCACACTGTAGTGCGAAAGTTTCCAACAGCATTATTGTTTTTTTTTTTTTTTTCAATTTCAAGACGTACTGTCCATACTCTACCGAGTACCTCGTACAATAATTCGTGAGATTAGTTCATTCCTGACGCATTTTTTTCTCGCGTAATTCCTTTTTCGGATATTTATTTATTTACTTATTACTTATTTATTTTTTTAGTATTCTGAAAGTTGCCAAATGGTTAAAAATGAGAGCGTTAACGGAAGCGTGCTTGTATACAACATATGTACCAAAAGAAAAAGCGAATCATTTGCGGCAATGCACAAGGTCGTTCGAAGCCAAAACGACCAAGCTTGTCCGCGCAACAGACATCCACTGCCATGTCAGATGCACTATACTCCGTTTCATAGATCCGTGGTGCGATCTTGTACGCATTCTAAATAAGCACGGAGGCATGGCGTTACATCCAGCCGCACGCGAATGGCCAATGTGAACCGCGACAGACGTCACGGCCCTGCATTGACCAATCGCGTGCGGCTGGATGTAACGCCACGCCTCCGTGCTTATTTTGAATGCGTACAAGATCGCACCACAGGTGCAACGCTGCGGAAGCTATATGCAAGAAGTTCGGTCAGCAAGATGTGCGAGTACACGAGCCTCGCGCTTGGCTTTCGTCGCTGTAAACGCTCGTCCAAGCCAAGCACGAAACCCGCGCGTGATGCGTCGCGACGGCCTGCAAATGAAAGCCCAAAAAACGAAGAGACGCTATATAAGCAGTCGAGAACAACTTATTGGCAACCGTATAGCGGGGTTTGCTTATACTTGAGGCACAAGGCATCTTCATTTATTACTCAGCCTAAAAACGAAAAGAAATATTACGGGTGGTAAAGTCATTGGACCATTTTTTGGTGCGAACGCACCTACTGCAAGAAGTCTCGCTAGACTCCACGGCGCTGCACCTGTATGAAACGGAGTGTGATTGCACATCGTCATCACTAGGAGACAGTAACGCCACGTTTACCTCTAGTAACCTTCGCGTAAAATTTGTATCATTTCAAGATATTATTCACCTCCTTGAATTATACGTGACTAAAAAAAAGGTGTTTCCTCAAACTCAAACCCCTCAATGAAATGTGCAAAGCCGCACCTCCACGCATAGGTGGACTCGTCGGTGATAGTCTCCTCTGAATACGATTTCATTTAAGCACCGGAGTTCTTGAGAAGGTCGTGAAATCAAGCAAGGATCGACATTGCGACGACACAGTTTGCCTTCGTTTTAGACATGTTTCTCGTAACATGGTACGTTAAAGCGAGTTCTTCGTGGCGAACGTGATTTTAATAATTACCTTTCAAGACAGTTGCGTCGCGCATGCCGCTGTTAAAAACAGTGGCGCTACACGATAACCGAGCTAGAAGAAACGGAAATATACGCGAGTACGTACACCTAGCAACGGCAAATTAGTCTGAGCAGCCAAACATTTTCGAACCAATTTGACGTCCTAATAGGGTAGGTTTCTTTTTGTGTAACCGCTGGCGTTACATATTACCGCTAATTGAGTACTCGAAACCCGGTTTGGAAGTCCGTCCGTTCCGTCGTGACGTCCACAAGCCAATTCCTCTTCATCTGCTTCATACACGCCACATGACGAAGGAAAATGCTTCGTCCACTGGTACAACTGGTGACAGACCTCATGGGTCTTCGGGCGACGTGTGGCTGGGAGCAAGACGCGTTAAGACAGTGAACCGACAACAATAAAAAAATTCTTGAGATGTTGACTGCATCCACTGCGACCTGCTGCCAAGCTCGTAGCGCAAACAATCGCTGATGACTTCTTGAATAAGTCGTTTCTCGAACTTTAAGCCGTGCTGCTACGCGGTCAATTTAATACCAGAGAGGACTGGTCGCAGATGAAAGTTTGACAACTCGCTGAACATCGACTTTGGGAACCTGCGTTTTTCCAATACTGCAGCCGGCTCTCGACTAAGCGGCAGGTCTGCTTGAGTTATATACGCAGCAGCTACAGACCGACGGGTGCTGAATAATATCTTAAGTCTGCCTCATAGCTCCACCCCGTCATGCAGCTCACCTTTGCATCTGCCCATTGGACAGAAATGCATCGTTGCTGACTTCTTCTCGATGGTTGGTCTTGTTTACTGTCTACACGTGTGCTTTGGAACAGAACTTAGCACGGCTACTTTCCGGCGTCAACGGCAAAACAGGAACAGGCGTACGGCAACAACAGGAACTCACCCACTGTGCTGTATTCAGTACTGTCTGCGTAGATGAAGTCGTCAGATTGCGCACCTGCAAACGATCCCGCAGGAAACAAGAGTTGCGCGCGGTTTCCACTGCCTCCCCGAGCGCCATCACGTAGTCTTCGCAGGCGCTTAGTAGAGAAGCTAGCTTTACAGTCGCAACAGGTGCGCGCTCTGCCGGATTCAGCGCTATACTTCCGCCCCCGTTATATGTTCGCTGTTCGTCGTGTTTGCTGCGACTAGAGACGGGTTACATTTATAATTTCCAGTCGCAGAATCATCGCCAGAGCTATCCGTCTCACCCAGACAAACGATTTTTTTTTTTGCCGTCTTATATAAATAAATAACTCTACCTATACACTGCAGTAAGAGTTGAAGCCGGTGAGTTCTCAAGGGACATCGAATGTTTCCAACAAATTTTGAAACCAGTACCAGTTTTTATTTATGCGCAGACGAACTCACAAACTTGTGGCAAAAAATGTACTGTTATTTCAAGTCATTGCTTCCGCTATGAAAAGCACTGCGCGCGCGCGTGTGTGTGTGTGTGTGTGTGTGTGTGTGTGTGTGTGTGTGTGTGTGTGTGTGTGTGTGTGTGTGTGTGTGTGTGTGTGTGTGTGTGTGTGTGTGTGTGTGCGTGTGTGTGTGAGAGAGAGAGAGAGAGAGAGAGATCAGCGTTCCGAAAGGCAGAGGGTACCACTCTCAGGCAGAGAGAAGACGACGTTCGGGTTGGTGCATCGGGACACTCACGTCTGCTCGGCTGTTGCTACTTGGCCTGCCGTGACGGTTCCTACTATTTATTAAAGAAGTGCTGCGCCGAAACGCCCTGTTTTATCTGGTGGAGGTGCTGGGTATTCTACCGTCCTGGAACTTCGGAGCAGAACATTGCCTCCAGTTGACTTCATGGCCACGGACGACCAAATTTAACCAAATTTAATTGAGTCACCAATGCATTTCGTCGTGCAATTCGGGAACACATATCACTGAACAGATGCACGCTTAACGATTCCCTGGATCCCTGCCTTTCTCTCAACCTTCTTCTTCTGCTCTCTCTCTCTCTCTCTCATGTATGTAGTTGTGCCTTGCAAACGCACTGGCTCCGTTAAGTAAGTTGACACATGTGCCGGCCATTTCTTTATTTGCATCTAACTCGAATTTGCGCTCACGGACAACGCCGATTTTTTTTTTCGCTCACAACCAACGACGCCGACCCCGGAATTTATGCGAAACGAGCTCTCCAACGCTATCGCGTTAAAAAGAAAAGTCCACATGTTTTCCATCGAAGGCCCGACTACAGTTCAGCACAAGATATGGTCAACGGCACGTCCGCTGCTTTTATAAATATGCTTTCGGGTCGTCTGCACGCGCAAGAAAGATTGCATTGTGCTGTTTTCTAAGGCCAGACGCATCAGAAGCCAACCATTCCTGCGATTCGAGACCCGTCGCGTGGTATACCCGCCTTTAGAAGTTACGTGAAAAGCGGAAATGCTTAGAACGGATAAATTTAACGCATGCAGCGCCACATCCGCACCTCGGCCTTCGTTCCGAGTCGCGCACCGTGTCTGCTCGAGCTGCACAATCGCTCAACTTGTCGTGCCCCAGCCTGAACTGGTTTGCAGTGGTGCAGGCAAAACGAACGGCCCCACAGGATGTGTGCGTAAGCTCCTTGTACAACGTATCTAAGTGGCAACATCGGTGTGCACGCGTTCCGGCTCACAAACAAAATGGCAAACGGGCGCAAATGCATCGCAAGAGGGATGTCTTGCAAGAGGCTCGTCGCATGGCGGAGACCTGGCTGCAGCAGCAGCAGCAGCAACGGTAAAGCGTCGCCAATTGCTGAGGTGTTGAGCAGCCCGCTTAATACGTCGTTCACTTGAATTAAAGTCTGACTCGCGCTGAAGATATATGGCCTAGAGCGAAAAACACGAGGACTTCGCGCTGCAAGCATTGGAATAAGCTGGGCCGTGCTCGCAACTATAGGCCTGCAGAAATAGCGTGTTTTCTACATCTACACTTCCCCATTTCAAGCATTGGAGCGTTATATACTACAGTGAAAAGGTCAATGCCACATGACGCACAACTACGCATTATTCTTGGACGAGGATATAAACTGCCGTTGCAAGCACTGGAACGCTACGCGTGACAGTACAAAGACTGGCTTTTTTTTTTCTCCCCTCTCTCTCTCTCTCTCTCCCTCGCTCTCTTTTTGTGTGCGACCAAATCCGCGTAATCAATAATAAACCTTAACCCATAGAATGACAGTGAACTGGCAGTCTCTATGCACTGCAATACGGTGTCCATGCATTGTATAAGCGGCGACATAGGTGTGTTGCGGAGAGCTCGTGTATTGCGTTTATTTAATAAGTGCATTTATCGGAGGAGTTCAATTACTCTTCCTCCACCCCCTTTCACATGCACACCTTTAAAATTTCGCCATTGCATCTCGCCCGCTCTAAACGACGAAAAAAAGTAACCGAATCGTTTTTTAGAAATTATGATAAAGCAAGTTATTGCACGACCCTGATATTATTGAAGACTCATCTTTAGTTATTCGAGTCTAGCCGCACCGAATCCTAATTTCCATATCTATTTTCGTTCGCTCACGAGACCGATCTATCGCGTGTATGTTGAGTGTTAATTTCACAACACTGTGACGTCACAGTCTCATTTGTAACAACAGTGACTAAGCTATTTACCTCATTACCTTAAGTTTTGGTAATCTCATACGATGTTTTTCGACTGTCGCTACGCCAAGTTTTATCTCCGTAGCCCTATCAGCTTACCCATGAGAACTATTTAAACTGGCCATGTTCTTTTTTTGTTGTTGTTTTTAGCGCTAACTGTAACATTACATACCGTTAAATAAAGCACAAGTGTTCTGGACGACGAATGCACGAATTCGGCCAAGTCAATATAAAGAAACTCTCTACTGCTCAGAGCATGCATTTCGTTAGGAATGAGATGGTGTGCAGCCTTGACGGATACGAGCATATGCCATATGCGAATAATTATATATTGAATTGGGCTCTAAAAGTGGCTCGAAAATGACATGTGGTGTCGCCTGACGGTGAAGGTCACGCTGACCACGATGAAAGCTCGTGGCGCGAATACCATACCCGACTTCCCGCCGCAGCTGCGAAGTAACTCCAGCCGGGAGAACGCTGCGTCAACACGGGAGCTCGTCTCTGCTCAACCGCATCATCTCTGCGAAGGAACGGGCTTTGTTGCAGCGCAACGCCACCGCCGCACGAAAGGACTTCCACTGGAACACGCTCCTCCATCGAGCGGCCGTGGCTGGAACATCGCGGCAGCGGAGAAGGCGCGGTGGTAGTAGCCATGTCCGCAGTGCTCGGGCCGTGTACTTAGCAGGCAAGGATGTGGAAGCTACGCAGGTAGTGCGCTTATGAAAATGTATAAATCTGCGCGCTTCATGGGTGTTTTATATATTTGGAACTGACGACATGAGCATTACGCACGATGTCCGCGTGAGTGGATTTTGTTGTTGTTGCCTGATGTGCGAAAGATAAGCAAGCAGACTATTCGCATTGATGAGCGAACGAGGTGTAACGGCGATAGGGAATTTACGTTTCCTACATTATTATTGCGTTTATATAGAGGCGCTTCACAATCCATTTATGTGATACGCAATAGTAGGTCGACACCATATTACGATGTACATAGACTGCTTATTCACTGACATTTGTACTGAGAAATGTTATATGTTCATTACCCACCACAAAAGAAATGCGGCTGCACACGCATAGAAAATGCATTTTCGCCGTAACAAGTGGTGTTCGGGCGCTTCCAATCGCAACGCTCGTCCGAGGCATACGAAAGATGGCGTGTCGATTATTCCTTCAGCCCCTTCGAGCAGGCGTAACATATGCTGTACTAGTTCATCATCCCAGAGGTACTCAGAATACCTGGCTCCAGGCACGTTGCCAGGATTTTTTTCGGTGGGGGGGGGGGGGGGGGGGGGGGGGGGCAAGGCCTAATTATTCGAAAAAAAGTCTTTTCATGGCAAAAAGAAAAAAAAAAGTTGCCCGGGAATATAAAAGGCTGGACAAATTTCGGGGGGGGGGGGGGGCAATGTCAGCGCCATACATTGACATAATTGGGAGGGGGTTGCGCTGCGACGACCATGCGCACGCCTATGCCTATGCACGTTCCCTTAATCATGGTCGTCGCACGTGGGCACATGCGTGCGTGTACTGCCGTTAATGATATTCAAGCCAGCTTTCAGTGGCGTCTTTTGAGCAAAGTGTGTTTGCGAGTTCCCTCGCGGCGCCGACAAGCAGAGACATCGGCGTAGACTCAGCAGCTCACCGACAACGTTTAACTTTTGCCGCCTAGCAGTCGTCACGCCGAGCGACCAGCCATTTGTCGATGCGAAGTGCGTCTCCTCTCCTGTCGCCACCGTGTATAGCATAGCGTTCCCGGTCGCTCGGATATGGCGCAGCGCAACTATGCCGAGGCCTCAGGCCGTTGCAAGCACTCATGATGCACGCAAATTATACGAGCAAGCCATACACGTTTTCATCCGCGGATTAATCGGATATCAACGGCGCGCCAGGAGATGCCGGAAACATCAGCTATGGTACAGTGACCAAAATACAATAGTGGCGTTTCGCGTTTCACTTTCAGCAGCATACCCCAAGATTTTGCCAACGAGAGAATGAGAGGTCGCAAAAGCTTGCGGTACAGGACCCCCTAGTTGACACCATTACTACGTAGTTGATCCGTTTTAAAAATCAACTTCACAACAAAAGACGAAAGAAAAAAAAAAAAAAAACGTGGCGAATTTGACACATGCGATAACATCCTCATGTGTAGCGATTACCACGTGGGGAGTTATACCGGTGTCACATGGTCACTTTTGATCGCGATCGCGCCTGATCCGGATCGAATTTCTTTATCGTGACTGGCTCCTTTACGCAAACTGCAAAAGGGAGCCAGTCACTGTTGAGAAATTTGGTCCCAAATGGGCTTAATCGCGATCAGCAGTGCACCGTGTGAAATGGGTATTACATATGTTACCCAGAATCCTGCAACTTTGGTGCTTCATATATATGTTCACAAATGGGCTCTACAGCACCAAAAGAGCTGCCTGCTTAGTAAACGGAGCATAACGGTGTCAAGTATACGCTAAGGCAAATTGGATGGATGGCGATTAATAGAAACTCCACAGACAGGCTGCACCGCGCACCTCATTCGGCCCAACCAACACGACTCCCCCGGCTCTACGTGAAAACAAGATGTGATGTAAGCCCCCCGCACGGACTTTCGCTATACCATGCTACACTGTCGGACCAAACACCAAGCCGTAAACATTGACAACGCGTTGAGCGCGACCGTTAGAACAAAAACTACGGTTGCTTTGACTGGAATATATGGCAAAGCCCGCCATAAAACGTTTGCGCAAAGTATGTCCAATCATAACGCTCGCCCATCATTAATCAACAAACCACATCAAGGGCACATAGGATAATACTGCATAACTGCAGTTATTAAACTGGTATGCATAACTGCATAACAAAGCATGTTGGCTCCATATCTCTAACCACCACACAGCGCTGTCAGTGAGGAACGGTCAGAAGTTGTCAACGTATAGGCTGTGTTCACGGTTATAAGAACTTGAAGGTAGCCGTCCGGTTCAGAGGACAGGCCAACTGTCATATGCGAAGTAAATTCGTTCAGCTTAATGATGAATATGAGGAAAAAGTAGCGAAATGTTGAAGAAAGGCAACTGAGCCACGCGTCACTTATTGGTTGGACGTTGTGTGTGCGAGAATGCCGCATAAGACGTCATAACGATAATTTTTTTTTTTAAACAGTGCAGCATCAGTTGACCGGGCAAAACAATTTTTGAAGCGACGGTAAGTATACAGGCCTATCCGATTCATCTGCGCTTCCAAAGCCAGTTGAGGAGGCTCTGCAGCAATTCGCCCATTCGTTCCACACGGTGCAGACTGCGCGCAGAAAGGAATAGGCAACGCGCATGGCTTGTTCTGCACTTGCACGGCGCTCAGGTGAATCACCTCATGTAGCGCATATTGAATTGAACTGACCAACGTTCATTTCATCTTTAACACTTCACGGCGTGACAGGTCGCGTCCGCTGCGTCGTTGTCGGCTTCGTGCTGCATTGTCACAATCACGTTAAACGCACCTCGCCGAAGAGGAAATGTCTCGTGAGTGCTGCAAAAATCCGTTTTTCGGTTTCCCGATGGAATGGTTCGGCGAAACAAGGTTAGAGAAACGAACAAGAACGAAGGCAAGGCTACAAGCATAAAAGACGCCCGGGTTTGGATAGCAAGCTAAGCTCGGAGCGCAAGAACCTGATTTAGCTCGGGTCATGTCTGGCGTTGGACCAAAGCATCTGCGTATACAGCACTCAACGAACATCCTCTGCACGGCGTTGCTCGTTCGCGCGCCACCGCGAATGTCTAATGCAGCGGTAACCCTTACTGCTGCTTTGCTGAAATAGAGCGGGAAACTGTGAGAAGAGGTTGCGGCCAACGACCACCATCGGAAAGGGCTCTGCGAAGCCTGCAATGCGTTCCTCTTTAAGCCAATCTCAAAGCATGCAAACACCAATTTGAAAACGCTTCATCGTCACTGAGGAATCCGCGCAACCTGTTCGCCAGAGCCCGTACCGAGTCGCGATATATACGACGCCATCAGGACACAACAGCATCGCCACGTGGCGAAAATCGCGTCATCGTTATGAACGTCGGAACGCTGCAGCCGATTGGGGCCGGCGCTGTATTGCAAATTACGTCGCCTCGCAGGCTTGAAATGCGGCGAAACGTCAACCGCAATCGGCTGCGACGCGCCGACACTGGAAAAAAAACACCACGCAATTTCTGTCACAGGGCGTTACCGTTAAACGTTATGGGGGCTGTCCTTCCGGCGTTCCTTGAGCGTTATGCACTGACAGCGTTAAAATTCACAAGATAAAGAATTTCTCTTAATTGGTCACCTGGTTGGTACTCGGTTCCAGCATTTACGTCCTCCTCCCAGTGCAATCCATCTGCGCAAACAGCAAGTCCGCTACTCTTATAGGCTTTTGATTAAAGCAATTATAGCGTTATGCCCAGTATATATATTTACATGCACATATCAACATCTCTTCTCTAAGGCAGCTTGCGCAGAAAGTGTTCATCAGCGTGCAAACCCAGTTTGACACCTGCGAGTACACCGGGCACAATCGTGTCCTCGAGCTTGATCCTTGCAGCAGGACAAACCCGTTGCTATCGTGTGCATTCGCTTGTCATCAGAGGAGGAAATCCCTCGGTGCCACCTCCATCCATCCACCTCGTACGAGTTTCCGGCGGCACAAAGTGCGTTTCCTTCATACAAAGAACGTACATCGTCTTCCTTCAAGTTTATCTCCGACTGCGTAATGTGAACGCTGTATACGGATTTTTCGAGGCAACTCGCGGTGCCAATCAACGCACACAAATCATCGACAGAACATATAACTGCGGACACAAGAAAAACGCGAAATCAAGAGGGCGAGCCCGAGTTTCCTGGGCTGAAACAGGGCGGCATAAAATGTATCGGACACGTCGTTTCAAAAAAACTTGCGTGTCATCATCACTCTTTTTCTCCTATTTTCTTTTTTTCCCCTGTGGAGAGCAGTAGGCCAGCACATAGAAACTCAGGCTGACCTCTCCGTCTTCCTCCAAAAACTCCTTGTCAGGTCACCACAGGAGCATTGGGCTTGGTCAGCCTTGAGCAGGAATTCGGAATAGGAATCGTGAGAAGCACGTGAGGTCGCTTAGAACAAGGAACATTGCGATAAAAAAAAAATGGTGCTTTAGAGCGGGAGTAACGAACCACGTGCGCAAACATCATTCGCCGCGTCCTTGTTGTGTACACAACTGCCCCGGTATTTTCTTTCTTTCTCTCTCTCTCCATGTCAGTATGAGAAAGAAGAAACTATGAGTGTTCCCAAAAGTGCACGCCATGGCAGCTTAGTACTCATATACAGTCATAATCCCTTGACGGTGACAGCTCCGGTACGACAATTACTTAACCAATTCTAAATTCATAAAGCAAGACAACATTGTAACAGAGAAGGGTTTACCCCCTCAGAAGCGTGAACAATCAAAGCCACTAACAAGGAAACGTCAAGCCTCGCGATGCTTAGGCAATCACAAGTGTACACAATTCAAAGCCTCATGCGGGCTGCGCCGTCGCATGTCAGTACAACAAAGGACGAGATGATCGAACGCTCGACAGTACGGTTTGGGAGCATGGGGTCACAGCGTGTTTCGGAACCATGAAGGTGTATGAAGGAAAGTCCAAGATTAAAAAAAATAATAATAAATACCACCAAAGTTCACCTCCGTGTCAGGAAAGGCACAATTGCAAAAAAAACAAAGCAGGTAATAAAGGCTAAAACAATTACAAAAGGTGGACCGCAATTAGGTGTCTGCACATTGGAATATCGCACGAACTCCGAGAAGCAAACCAATAGAGTTAATGCGGCGTTTTTTATGTTTAACCTTCAGGCCTGAGAAATATATAAGCAGTATTCAACAGATAGTATCGAAATACCTCGTCTTGAACACTGGCCTTTCATTTTAAAAATCCATACGGCCCCGTAACCATCCCATGCCCACTTTTTAACAAGAGCGGATCCAGGGCTTTTTTTTTTTTCAGGGGACGCATAGTCTGGCTTTCAAATGGCAAGTGAAAAAAAAAAACACACACACACACACACATTTCCAGCGGCTGCTTTTTCGAAATCTCAAAGCAGCAATGTGCATTTCGCAGGAAGGACTTCCAATTCCCCTATTTGACCCGACCGCCTGTCTCCTGCAATTAAAAAGTTGAATTTCTAAATTGATGGCGTAATTAATTCTCTATTCATACTAAGATATCTGCCTTCACAGAAAAAAGTACAAAAGCAGTGAGGAAACAATGGGTTATTTTTTAAGATTTTCGTACACCTTTATTGGAACACCCGGCATATATTGCCACGCGCGCTCCTTTTTTCTATTTTTTAGGTAACCATGCCATTACAGGTGTAACTACTGCAGTGTAACTACATTTGCATCTCTCCCGGTGAGCTGTTTTATACCTCCTCATTTGGCCTGTGTGAAAGGCTTAGTTCGGGGGGTGGACTCGAGTCTTTCTCCGCCAGAAATTTTAGAGATGTTCTCTGTAGCAGGAGCGGTATCAGTTTTCCGTTGCTCGCGCACAGTTGACAACAGAAAGATCCCGTCTGAGTCGGTGATAGTCACGTTTGCGGGTACGACTAGACCAACAGAAATCAAGGCGTGGCCACTGATATATCGGGTAGAACCAATGTCTCCTCGTCCACTGCAGTGCACTAAATGCTGGCGTTACGGACATTCCATCAAGGGATGCAGGTCAGTTGTCCGGTGTCATATGTGTGCAGGACAACATAGCGCTATTGACTGTGCAGCACTGGAAAGGTTTTGTTGTCTGTGCAGCGGCTCTCACGCAGCAGATGATGGTAGCTGTTCTGCGAGGGCCCAGGAAATTCAAATAATGGAGATCATTGAACAAAAGAGATGTTCTAGACGTGAGGCTAGAATTGCCATTGCGGAACGGTCTCGTGGGTACTCCAGTGCTACGACTCGTTTTACTCAGGGCATCGATTCTTCCCTCTCAGAAGTAATAGCCTCCACCATTGAAAAGACGATGACAAAAGTAATGGAAAACCTCTTTATAACACTGACAGAATCATTGGCACAAATAGTGAACGCGCAGATGTCTCAAATCCTTCTGAATGCTAACCATCCAGCTGCGACCCCTCCACTTTCTCTGTCAAGTAAGGAAATTAGTCCAGGGTCACGGGACTCAGCCTCCTTGGAAACCAGCCGCAAGATAATAGCTGCTGAAGAGGACTTACACTCTCCAAAAGCCGGTCCGTCGAACAGTAGCCGTAAGGTAATTATACCCGTTGAACAAGATCCAGATTGGAGCTCCGATTCAGGTTCCCAGGACTCACAAATGGAACTTGACTCTCGAAACATGAAACGGCGTGCGTCGCCTGGAGCGCAAGGTTCTCCAATGAGCCCAAAAGTTAAGAGTAAAAAACACCAGAAGGAAACCGCATCAAAAAGAGATTTCTTGAAAGATAGTATACTGGAGAAGGCAGTGAATACTGCCGGAATTTTGACACAATAGGCGGCTTAAAATTTTTACAGTGGAATTGCCGTTCAATTTTTTCTGCAGCTACTGATTTATTTTACATGTGTAATCATCATTCCCCTGATGTTATTCTTTTGCAAGAAACTTGGCTTTCGAAAGAAAAAAGTTTTCATCTTAAAAATTACCGCACATTTCGTTTAGACCGGCCCTCTCGCGGCGGAGGACTAGCAGTATTTATTTCTTCACAAATTGCTCATCGAGTTAAAATTACATGTCGAATAATGAACTTAGAAAGTGAAATTTTAGCTTTAGATATTTCTCTTCCGGGATGTCTTCCGTTTTCGTTAGTCAATGCATATTTTCCTACAGGTGTTCAAAATTCTACTGTTATTGATTCGGTGATATCTTGTTACAGGAAAGAAATTATATTGGCAGGAGACTTTAATTCTCATCACATTTCATGGGGTTTCAAAATAGACATGAGTGGCAAGCGTTTATGGGATTTGGTTTCCAAGAATAATTTATTATGCATTAACAAAAGAACACCCACGTTAGTTTGTAATCAGTCCCGTTCTGTGTTAGACCTTACTTTCTGTAGTCCTAGCCTCTCTATTTCTACATGGTCTACATTGAACTCAGGTACAAGTAGCGACCATTTTCCTATATTGTTTGAGCTTGTATGCCCATTGACTTCAGTAACCTGCCATTCGATTACTCATGTAAATTTTAATACATTTCAAAAACTGCTACGTGCGGCTTTGTCGAAACGGACAGACGAAAATGATGAGAAAAATCCCATGAACTTTAGTGATATTGTCAAAGCATCGTTAAATAAATCTAAGTTCACAGTAAAGGTCTCTAAACGAGATTCTTTAACTCCATGGTGGAACTCAAATTGTTCACGTGATTACAGGCTAAGAAAAGCTGCGTGGCGAAAATTGCTTTACAACCAATGTCCTAGAAATTGGATGGATTACAAATATGCGGCTGCAGTTTTTAAGAGGACAGTCGCCACTGCGAAGGAGGGTTATGATAGCCAACGTTCAGAGTTCCTTTTGAAGCCTGGCAACAGGAAACCCCTTTTTAAATTTCTTAGATCCAAAAAGGTAATCCCTTCCCCCATAAACATCGAATCGGTAGTTTCAACGCCAAATGAATTGGCTAGTTTTCTTGAAAATATTGCTAAAGGACTTGAAAATCGCTTCACGACTGCTTGTTCATACCTCTCACGGTCCCCTGTCAAAAGTGATGACTTTGAAGAGGTCACTGCTTCAGAACTAGCACAAGTTGTGCAAATCTTACCTAATTCTGCGCCAGGGCCTGATGGCATTACTGCATCGGTAATAAAAATCATACAAAAGGTTTCGCCCCAAGATTTACTTGAAATCGTTAATCACTCTGTTAGAAATGCTTGGATCCCACCTGATTGGAGAATTGCGAAAATAATTCCTTTATTAAAAAAGCAAGGCTCTGGATATACTTTAGATAACATCAGGCCTATTTCGCTCACTTCTAATCTGGTAAAATTAATCGAACGAATATTGCACATTCGGATAGATAATTGGTTGAATGAACACATGATCTTGAGCCCATGCCAAATTGGATTCAGGCGGGGTTGTTCCATTTGGTGTGCCCATGTTGACTTAGAAAGCAGGATACAACTAGCCCGTGAGCAGAAATACTTTGCCGCTTTAGTTACTCTGGATATTGCAAAAGCTTATGACAGTGTAGAACATGTTAAATTAATAAATTCGCTTACAGACGTAGGTCTGCCACATTACTTCGTTGCATGGGTACACTCCTTTTTGAAAGACAGAAAGTTTTATTGCTCTCAATCTGGTATATCGTCTTTAAATTATAAACAAACTAGAGGTCTTCCCCAAGGATCGGTATTGTCTCCATTACTATTTAATATTTTATTAAGTACCATTCCTATTCAACAGGGCGTACAGGTATATGTATACGCCGACGATATTGCATTTTTTGCTACAGCTGCAGATATACATACATTGTATCAAAACTTACAGAGGTATATGAACACTCTTGAAACGTGGTTGGAAGGCATTAATTTGTCCTTGAACATTAGAAAAAGCGCAATTGTAATTTTCCCGCTCAGCGTTCCCGTTCAAATTTCGTTGCTTTATCGCCAAGACGTTATCCCGCAGGTGGAATCGATTAAGTATTTAGGGGTTATTTATACTGAAAAACTTAATTGGGGCCCGCATATCGAAACTATGGCAGCTAAAGGAGCTCGTGCGGTAGGGATGCTTCGTAGGCTCAGCAATAAGCGGACAGGATTACGACGTGATGTGCTTCTTATGATTTATTGCATGTATATTCGCCCGATATTGGAGTTCGGCTGCGTCTTGTTTTCTGGGGCACCTGCCTACAAACTTCGGCCATTAGTTCTTCTAGAACGCGAATCATTACGTATATGTCTTGGGCTTCCTAAATTTGTTGCGAATAATATTTTATACAAAGAAGCGCGCCTGCCTTCTCTTCTTACACGCTTTCACATCCTGACAGTACGTACCTTCCTAAAGATATATGCATCACCCCTGAGGAGGTCGCAGTATGTTTTTATTAATCAGCCGATGTCATTTTTTAGCCATGAGTGGTCTCGATTACGGTGTCCACAAGTAATTTTCGCACAAAAACTCTTGGCATCATTACAAGTAAACCTTCGTGAAGTACTTGTGTCGAACAGATCAGTGCACCCAATTAGAATACAATTCGACGACATATTTCCTAAGAAATGCAAAGACTTACCTAATAGATTCATAAAAGCCATTTTGGAAGACCATTTGTCAAACCTAGATACAAACATCGTAATAGCTACTGATGCTTCAGTTTGTGAAGAAAAGGCAGGAGTGGGAATTACATCATTATCTTTGGATTGGTCTTTCTCAATTCGTTTGCCTGATTTTACACCTATTTATCAAGCGGAATTACTTGCAATCATCCTAGCTTTACGTAAATTACCCTTATCTATAACAGAAGTAATCATTTTAACAGACTGTCTGTCTGTTTGTTCTTCATTGACGGCACCTAACATGTCATGTACCTTAGAAGTATTTTATTCTCTTGTCCCAAGACATTTACGTTTTATTCGCTTGGTGTGGGTACCAGGTCACAAAGGTTTAACCCTCAATGAATGTGCGGACGCGCTTGCAGTTGCATCACGCGATGGTCCCATAATTTCTATTTTACCGACGTTGGCCTTTGTCTCTTCGGCGCGATTTGAAAAGTTTGCCACGTCGGTTGACATTGGTAAATCTCCTTTGTCAACCTCCGAATTCCTTCACCTTGACTTTTCGTGGAAAAATCGATGGTGCTCCAGCAGAAGGGCAGAAATATCTATCACCAGACTACGATGCCGAGTTCCCCCACTGAACTTTTACCTGCACAGGTCTGGTCTGTCTCAAACACATTTATGCCACCACTGCAACGAGAGTGAATCTCTGCACCACTTCTTTATAGCATGCAGATTGTACAAAAATCAAAGGAAAAGACTGCTAGAGGAACCCCTCCGAAGGATGGGATTAAATTTATCCCTTCCGATGGTACTTTCCTTTGGGGCAATTGAATTGGGCCACAGCCACAGGAACGTTTTCGAAGCCGTATGCGATTTTCTACGGGAGACAAAGCGAATTGCTTATTAGGTTATTTAATTTCATTTTATTTTTCATTAATGCATTATATATATATATATATATATATATATATATATATATATATATATATATATATATATATATATATATATATATATATATATATATGAATTTTTAATGTTTTTCTAGCCTTGAATATTAGTGTGAGTTTGTCCTTACATATCCTTATTATAAACATATTTGACATGTAAAATAATTTTATCTCAAAAATACGGTGCCGCCCGTTTCATGGCCGATCCCCCACAGTGGGTTGCGCCAGGTTGACAAGGTCCAACCAACCAACCAAATTATGGTGGGTGGGAAGCTTTAAACCACTCACTCGTTGCGCAGCTAGTATTGTGTGACGCCTGGTTGTTATTTTTGCTCTCCTGCGATGCTATATTACATATGTTAACGCGATTCCTTGCCCGACATGACGCCTGTAGGGTCTTTTTGCAAAGGAGTTTCAATCACCAGCGAGGTTCTGTGGTAGAATACTCTACTGCCACGCGAGGGCCCGAGATCAAATCCCATCCCATCCTGGGTATTTCCTTATTTCACTTTTTCTTATTTCGTGCAATAGTGGTTACGGACACCGGCGGCGGCGGCGGACAACAACTACGGCACTGTTGTGATCCCATAACAGCTTTCGCTTTAAAACCGGAGGAATAAGAGAAGATTTTTAATGACAAGTTGAAGGAGAGGTCGGCCTGGAATGCGGGTTTCTAGCGTGCTACTACTCCTCGCGGGGGCAAGGGAAAAAGAAAGAGGGAGGTATGATGATAGGTGACTATGGTATATGGTCGGAGTCGAGTTCGAAAAAGGCAGCCCGATTTTTACCAAGCTTGGGATATGGCCTGAGCAAAAGTCGTTTAGCATAATGATGATGATGCTCCTGGGATGATTGGCACCTACGAGGGTTGTCCGTAAAATAAGGTTCCCAAGGAGCTGTAGTCGCGAGGAACGCTGTTAGGCGGGATCCGGCGACACTGCCGTGTAGCTTGGTTCCCCCTCTCACAGTCGCCGCCCAGGCTAGCTGTCTGCGACGCTCAGTCTTGGCTTGGCAGCCGTTTGAGATGGAGCTCCCACTCGCTTTTCCCGCCAGGTGCGAATCACGCTTTGCGATTCGTTTTTATTGCGATAGCAATTATATGGACACACTCGGCGGATTTTTGCCGTCGCCGTCATGTCCCGGATATGTATATATGTATATATAAATAAAAGCCACAAATGAAAATAATTCAGAAGAAAAAAATTCCGAAGCGTTCGACCGGGGTTTCGAACGCTCTACCCCTCGCTCCGCAGCTCGCTGCCTTAGACAATTACGCCATGCCTCATTCGTTTTCCAAGATACTAACGGCAGAATACAAACACACGCGGCGTTGGGAAAACGCACGGGACGCCACACGTGGCGAAATTAAAATTATGCGAGACGCGGTCCATGCTGCATCGTTGCCCGCACTGCGTTTGCATGGTATCGCTGGCGACCCACGCTAGTTTTCCATTTTGGGGTTGTAGCGCCATGCCACTCGTGCATAGTCGGCCAGGAAAAATAAGAAGAGCGTCCCGTGGCTCGAGGTGGCGCGAGCTAGTGGGAACGCTTTGGCTCTTGCAGGCTTATGCCACAGGAGGGAAGAAACGAAACGGCTGAACCAGAATTACAGTATATATGTTACACCGCGACCAGAACCCTGAGGCTTAAAATTACAGCGCAAATGCACAAGACACCCACGAACACAAGCGCTGACTAACAAGTGCTTTATTTTTTCACACGCCAATGCATATATAAACCCAAGGCTAACTTACCGCACATGCGCACACAACAATAGCTCTAAACCAAAACGTGTAACAAGGATGATAATGCATTACATACGCGAAGACATGAAATCAGATTCAGATGGGCGCAGGGACAATGAAGTAAAGAAGAAGTAAGAAGGACAAAGAAGTCCGTTTGCGCTGTAATTTTAGCCTCGGGAATATGTACGAACTAGAGCCAAATGAAGTTTATCTTATATGTGACCAGAATCGACGCCCGCAGGGAACGCGAGGCGTGGCTTCACATTAGTGATGCAGAACTATCGGTAAATTGACTATCGATAGTATTGATAGTTTTTTTGAAACTATCGATAGTGTAGACAAACTATCGATAGTACTCCTATCGACAAACTATCGCTAGTGCAATCGGTAGTACCATGGTAAATATTACTAGCGATATTACTGCCACGTGTGTTTATTGCTTTGTTTTGATGTATTCGGGTTTCAACCTCAAAGACTCTTAGCAACGTTTGACGCAGACCGCGCCGTAATGTTTGAGAAACTTGACGATTGTTTGAGATCATTCTCTTAAGGTTATGCGCCGGACGCGAATAGTCAGTTTATTCGAGAGCTTACGCGAGCACCAGCGATAACGCTGTAAAGTTCGATGACTGATGTATAAAAGACGACGCTTTCCACCGATGATCAGATTACTCGACGGCCGACGACTGTTGTCGCCGCTCTCAGTGCGCAGCCTGTATCGCTTGTATTTTGAGTTTTGATTTTCTGGTCACAGGATCGCCCAAATAAAGAGCTCCATATTTCCCACTCTTGTTGCAGCATTCTTCACCGTCACAACCACGTGACAATACTATCGATAGTGGTGTGAATAATGATGCTCTTGCGGGTCGGCCATATTGTCAAAATATTTGTGATAGCCTATCAGCTTCGCTTAATTTATGAGCAATACATGGCAAAAGAAATAAATTATTCCCGCAGTAAAAAGCGCAGAATATGTCCATCAGTAAATCAATAAATTCACATCAAAAGCAACCAGTTACACCTTACAATTAACAAACTTAGTTCATGATTTTTTTTGTATTTTGTAATCATAAAATGCAACATAAATTTGAAGCCGCGCAGTTCCCACTACATGTAACGCATTCCTTTCCGCTACAACTGAATCGTTTGACTTTAGGATTATGTGTCAGCAAAGCACTCAGGTGAAGAACACAGTCATGTCAACTTTCTGCCCTTCAGCCTGCTCCTCCGGATATGTACCACGCGCGCGGGGAACCAAGCTTATTCTTCAATGAGTTCGTGCTGTTGGTTTTATACTATCGATAGTACCATCGAAGTTTTTACTATCGATAGCGCTATCGATAGTATTTTTTACCATCGATAGTTCGATAGTGACTCAGCTATCGGTAGTATCTATAGTGCCATCGATAGTTCTGCATCACTACCTCACATGCCACTGCCAAGCGCAGTCTTTATTTTATTCTCTTGAGGTTGCGTGCTATGCGGTTTTGTTTGCCGCCCAAAGGAAGGCGCTGCAGGGTCTTGGGACAACGTGAGCGCTAGAGTCCCAGAGTGGCTTGAGTTCTGCGCATGCGTCTTGGCGGCTCGCAAATTTCTTGGGTCCCCAATTCTAAAACTGTCCAGTGTTCCGCCGGAGTTGGGATGTGCGCCTTCGACTTGTACTTTGACATACAGGGCGTGGTCGACCGTGCTCGCGCGACTGTCTCTTCGAGGGGGAGTTTTGAACGTCTTGTGCTTTCACCGCAAAGTTTCCGCTGAAGCTATAGACCACACGAGGGTCAGTTTGCTCGCTGCAGCGGCCGCGTTTGCGAAAGGAGTGATCTGCTAGCTAGAAGAGCCATTGTAGGGGTTAGTTGAAGTAACAACTGTGACTGTTCGCGCTCGTCCTATGTATACCTGTGCGTTTTTTCGTGCGTACTTCTTTGTGTTTGAGCAGCGCGCTACAAGTGTCGAGCTGTGACAGTTGTTAGTTCGCACTCGGCTTGTGTGTTTTCTTTTTCTGCGTCCTTTGTGCTTGAGCAGCAAGATTCTAGCTGCTTGCCATTCTTATGACATTCCAATTTCTTGCTACCTCATTCATTGCTTCGCCCTTGAGGCGAAACTGTGACTTTTCTTTTTGTTCTTTGTGCAAAAAACACTGCGCCGGTGGACATGCATTCCCAACTGCGCGAAGACTACGGGCAAAAGTGTATAAGCGTACAACACGTGCGCAAATGGTGCAGAGAATTCAAACACGGATGTACAGACGTCCATGTAGAACAGCGTTCTGAACGGCCACCGGTTTCAGACGAAACGATTGCGAAAGTGGAAGAAACAATGCTGAAGGACCGAAGCGTAATATTTCGGGAGTTCTACGAGATGATCCCTGATGTCAGCAAGACCTGTATTGACAAAACTTTGGGAGGCTATTTCAGGTACGCCAAGGTTTGTGCAAAGTGGGTTCCCAGAATGCTTACGGAAGACAACGAACGGCACCGTGTTGAAGCGACCCGCGAATTTCTTCAGGCCTCCAAAACCAATGGCGAGGAATTTTTGGACTCCGCTGTCACTGGGGACGAGACATGGGTCCACTACAAGACACGGGAAGTGAAGCAACAATACCATCAGTGGAAACAGCCAGAGTCGCTGAATCTGCGGAAGTTCAAACAAACCCTGCCTGCTGCCAAAGTGATGACGAGCGTCTTTTGGGACAGGAAGGGGTTATTGTTGTGTGAATTCATGCCTGTCGGTAGAACAATCAATGCGGACCGCTACTATGAGACGCTGAAGAAGCTTCGCGGCGTCATTCGAAAGAAGAGGAGAGGTGTGCTCACGGAGGGAATGCGTTCGCATCAGGACAACACTCGTCCGCACATCGCCCGTGTAACGAACAATCTCACCAACGACTTTGCATAGGATGCTGTCATATCCCCAAGTGACTACCATCCCTTCCCTCAATAGAAAAAAAGGAAAGACACCTGGTTAGGACGCACTTCAGAACCAGAGAGGAGCTGAAAGAATAGATTTTACGCTATACATTCTATGATTCGGGCATAAAGAAAATGGTACACAGCATACAAGTATGCACTGATCTCAAGGGCGATAATGTATAAAAATAGGGGAAGCTCTAAGCTTTCCAAAAATGTATTATTCAATGCCAGTAACCATGTTTCGCATTGTGAAAAATCACTGGGAGCCCTATTTTATGGACAACCCTCGAACAGTGAAACCTCGGTGATACGAATCTCACGGGACCACCAAAAATATTCGTATCATCCGAAATTCGTATCACCAGAAAGCATGAAAAATTGGCATGCGGTAAGTGAAAGCTGGCGTACATTTTCATTTACTGTTTTCCAGGGCTGCAGCAACGTCAGGAACAACCCTGAGTGACTGTCAGTTAAGTTTTTAGATATCGGCAATCATACCAGCACTTGTAAATATACGGCCCGTACGCGCGTATTTATAATGAACCAGGTGCGTTGTGATCCGCGACAGCAGTAACCCCTTCCAAATTTTAGTATGCTTTTTTTGCATGACACCGGAGTACTGCAGCAAAAGTAACGAAAAAAGCGCTTTGACGCGATGGATCAAGGCCACAAAATTACAAAACCGCGGTCCCGTGTTACGATTTTGTTATTGCGGACGTGTTGGGAATGTTTTTTGGGAGATTTACGGCCATGCCCGCACAAGTGCGACCTCAACGGTCACGCATGTTGACGTTGTGAGGCCTGACTCCTTCGCCAAGACCGTCCTCGCCTTCTTTCGGTCCTCGTCCACCTTTCATAGGATGTCTGATGCACGAGGCAGGTACGTGTAAACACAGTACGACAGCAGCCCGCGTCGACGCGTTAGAAAAAAAGTCACAGTTTCGCCGCAACGCGAAGTAATGAATGCGATAGCAACAAATTAGAATGTCACACGAAGAACGGCAAGCAGCTCGATACTTGCAACGCGCCGCTCGAGCCCAAAGGACTGGCGAAAAGAACACACACGGGACGACCGCGAACTAACAACGGTCACAGCTCGACATTTGCAGCGCACTGCTCAAACACAAGGTAGGACACTCGAAAAGACCGCACAGTAGTAGTAAAAACATTTATTGCCTATATAACGTTTCTGGGCAAGTGGGTGGGGTCCTCAGTCCAGGGCTCCGCTGGCCTTTGCGGCTCGCAGGGCTTGGTCGAGCAGAGCCAGCTGGCTCTCCCGATCCTTGCTAGCAAGCCAGCTCTCCCACTGCCTTGATCGAGATTGTGACCCCAAAAGGGCAGAATTGACGTTTGGGGGCCGCGATTGGCATTCCCACGTAATGTGGGCGAGAGTTGGCCGTTCTCCACACCACGGACAGCTGCGCGCGTACATTGTGGGGTGTATGTGGTGTTGTCTTTGTAAGTGAGGGTAAGTGTTAGTTTGCACTCGACGCCAATCTCGCGCCTGTTCTCCGGTAAGATCCGGGTGGGGATAACTGTATTTTTGCCGTTCTCCTCTTTGATTTTCGAGGATGTCGCATGGAGTTGCTGGGGGTTCCTCGAGGGCTGCGACCGGTGCTCGGATGCTTAATTCGCGAGCAAGCCGGTCGGCCCTTTCGTTGCCCTCAAGTCCCGCATGCGCAGGGCACCAAAGTATTGCATGTGAATTGAGGAGTTGTTCACCTAGGATTCTTATTGCCGTCCTTGGTATTGCCCCAGCCTGAAACATACGGCAAGTCGATTGAGAGGGTAATCGCAAGGGCCGAATCTCCCTTTTGTTTTGCACATCTGATCGCCATAGCAACCGCCGCCGTTTCGGCAGTACTGACTGTTGTAGTTTTTATAGAAGCCGCCACGGTTGTAGCTCCGCCTGTTGCAACAAAGGTGTAACGGTTGCCGTGCGGTTTGCAGGCGTCAGTGTAAAAGACTGTTGGGTTATCCCCATAATGCTTCTGTAGTGTTCGAGCCCTGGCTTGCCCGTCTGCCTGGGTGATACTTCGCGCTCATATTCTTGGGGATGGGGGATGCCATGATTTGGGCCCTGATGGTGTTACACACAGGATGAGCGCGAACTAACTGTTACGGTTGTTACTTCTTGTTTGAGCAGCGCGCTACAACCCAACGCTCTTAGACTCCTTTTTGTTTAAAACTGCGGCGCGTGGAGTGACCCCTCCGCGTCTCTTGCTACGCGGTGGCGTTCGACGCATCGTTTACGCGGCGTTCCACACCACCAGTGGGTACAGAAATGGGCCACTTTTTATTGCACGTCTGAAGGAAAATGTACGAGCGTTGCTTTAAAGCGCGCCCTTCGGGCAATCTCGCGGGTGATATACTACACATACTGAAGCACCTCAGAGCTCTGCCTGCCGTTAGCGTTAAATGGTGTATATAAATAGCTCGCCGTTGTTATGCTAAACAGCCGGTGGCGCATGGCCGAGTTGTTTAAAGCAGCACGCTGCGGAGCAAGAGTGGTCGAAGGTTCGAACCCGGTGGCGCGCTTCGGAAATTTTTTTCTAATGATTTATTTTTCTTTGTGGCTTTTATATATACACACATATACATATCCGGGACACGATGGCGTGGACAGACGGCGACGGCAAAACCAGCCGAGAGTGTCCATATAATTGATATCGCAATAAAAAAAAAAAACATGGTGCTAATGTCTTTTGTAATCTAAACGCGGAGGCACATAAGAGCCTCAAAGATTCGCGCACACAATCGCGGAGGCCGTGACGAGTCTCTGAAGGTTTATTCTGACCGTAATAAAAGTGTTTTTCTTACACCGTGATTCTGACGATTTGGCGGTGCGGCACGCATGCCCACGCGTGCGTTCCCGCGCTCGCACGTGCTTGGCGCGTCTTCCGCGACAGCGTGGACAGCACCTCTTCGTACCTGGGCGGTAGCGTACGTTCGTAACAAACGTCGCTGGGTGAAAATCGGTTCGCAACAACCATACTTCATTACATTGCAGACAAATGGGTGTTGGCCGAGACCAACGAAAAATTCGTATCACCCCGAAATTCGTATGAGCTGTGATCGTATCACCGAGGTTTTACTGCATATACCCACTCAGGCGGATCGGCCAAGAATCGGGCGAGAACAAGGACATGCGGGTTTTGAAGCTTGTAGCTGCTTTTTTCTTTTAATGCGAATCGCAGCGTCTACGGGTCTCCAGTGTATTCATTAGGCGAGTTACCTTGCTACACGCTGCGATTTCTCGCTTGATATATTCATACTACAACAAACAGGCTCGTATAGAGTGCTCCGTGCACTGCTGCGCCAGGGCTGCGCGTTTGCACTTCCAAGGGAGCGTCATCCAGTTAAAGCAGCGAAGCGATCTTGTTGATGTGCCATGCCCACCGATGGAAAATTATAGCTGTAGCTGCACTGCGCGAGAGTTGCGGACTTTATTTTTAATGAAGCTCTTTTCCTGAACAACCCTGACGGCCTCAAAAGGAGCTAGTCGCACGACTGAGCATAGCCGGAGGCATCAGCGTTGTAGCCGGATCACTGCGAAGCAAATGAGGAGACGATGCGGCCCGCTGCGCAAGATGACACGGCGCACGCTTCACCGGGCGGCGAAAACGGGCAGGCCTCGTCACCGAAGCTCGGGCAACTCCAATGCGCGCGGTGACATCAGCTACGAGCGGTGGGAAGCATTACGCCATCCGACCTCAAACCCAAAATAAAGGTACGTGTAGGCAGCCGAACTGGGTCGACCCTGTCGTGCATCACCCAGAACGGCTGCGCGCCGCCCGTCCACCGCTGGACGGGCTCTCGGCCAGGCGGGCACTTTCACCGCTGCTCCACACCCTGCCATCACGTTGACAGGCCAATACGCGCATTCAACCACGCCAGGAAAATGAGGGGGCACGACACGCAGAGAGTCCAAAGCTGATAGACTCGTCACCGTTGGGCTGTGCACCGCGAGACAAAGGAACACGAAAGGAAAATGTGCGCGGGTCCGTGGCGTCTCTGCAGCGAAGGACGTATAGTCTGCGGCGCCGCGCATGCCATGGTTCGCTGATGGGCGGCCACAGAGATACACGCAAAGTCACTGAATTACTGTTATTATCATTACTATTATTATTATTATTAGTAGTAGTAGTAGTAGTAGTATTCTTTGCAATGAGCTATGTGTTTTCTTCAGTTACACAAAGTTCAGATTCCCTAAGTTAAAAATCGCATGTTCTTTTTGCTTCTTCTATGCACACAGTAATGGGGCATTGCAAAAATGTAATTTAATCAAAACACCCATTACTTACTCACGCAAGCTATTTTCACGTGGGTGCCTGTGATTTTTTTTACATGCTTATACACAGTAACCAATATATATGCAAAAGTTAAAGCTATAGCTAGGTTTAGCCTGACGGCCACCGAAACGAGGCGCCAGAACCCCCCCCCCCCCCCACCCGAAAATCTTCGACTTTGCTACCCGCACACATACAAACGCACGCATGAACATACATGAAGTATTGCTGAACCCCCTCCCGAAAAAAAGTTCTGGCTATGCTACTGGCCGGAAGGATTGACACTTAAAGGGGTATTCAGACGGGGGAGGAATGCTCGGGGGAGACGGGGGGGTTGCGGATCACGTGACCACGATGTCACGGATTAGCGAGTGGGCGTGACCCCCCCGCGCCTCCTCGGAGGAGACGGGGACGTTTTCCCCGAAAGGACAAACAATCCCCCGGCGGTGGGGGATGTGGCGGAATTTCTGGCTCTTGTTTGGCCACATTGTTGCACTTGCTCCTGCAGAGAGCGGCAGTGGGTGTCCAGTCTGCAGTTGGGGTCATCTGTAGCTGGGGTCATCGTCGTCAGCAGCTGGTGAAACGGGCGGTACAAGCCACAGGAGTAGTCTGGTAACACTGGTCTCCCCCTCCGTTCGCCCCGTCCGTGTGAGTGGGGGGCATTTGTGGCGACTTCTCCTCGCGAGTTGACGTCACTAGGCTCCGCCTTTACCCCCCGAGCATTTCTCCTCCGTCTGAATACCCCTTAAGCAGTCCTGTACAGCAGGTAGACAATTTATCAGGAGCATGAAAGCTGCTGTATTACACTTCCTGAATAAAAGCACTGTACAGGCGTGACTTGTACAGAGAGGTTTCCTACGGTATCAACCAAATGTTAAAGGGGCCATGCAACACTTTTCCAAGTAACCATCGAGTCAATTGCTTTATCAAAAGAGCTTACTACCTCACAAATCGACTGCTGCAAAAATTTTTAGCATCCGTCAAGTACGAACGGAGCTACAGGGATCTGTCGCCCGCTTCAAGCGCTTGCTCTCTCCTCTCACACCAGCGAGCGCGCTGAAAGCTACGCGGGGAGGGGGGATGACAAGGGGACAAGAAGATGCGTCCCTTCGTCAGGGCGCGTCATGACCTTGAGCCCTTCCTTTTTTTTTGTTTTTTTTTTCCGAACGCGCGGCTTACTTTCAGTGTGATCGCGAGCGCGCGCGCGGGCACGTGGCGGCATACCGCGGCGGCCGCCGTAACTGCAGCTCACGATGCTTAAATCAGCCAATGGCCGTGGACTTTGGGTTTATGGCGCGGTCATTTGAGTTTATGGCATCATTTGTCGAGAGAAGAGGGAAAGATTTCTAGCTGACATAAAGTAATTGTAAATTCCAGGCCGTGTGCTGTGCTATAATGTTTCGCTTGCGTGTTCTCAGGAGCCTCGTCTACTAATCGGCAATGTTTTCTGACCATACTGAAAAAGTCTTGCAGGGCCGCTTTAAGGGGGTTTTGAGACAGAATGTTTATTTTTACTGGGAAAAATCCACTCCAGTGGCAGAGATTACAGTCTATGCGAAGTTCACAATAGTAATTGCTTAAGTAGTATATAATGTTCATTTATAACAAAGTTAGCTGAAGTGAGATTTCGTTGAAATTGGCCTTTAAGGGAGAAGTTACGTGGAAACCTGTGGTAATGTGGATGTGTTCGTAAGTCCTCAGGACCATTCCAGGATACACGACTCCTATTTTTATTGGTCACACAGAAAGTGATTCCCTAGAAAACTAATCCAGTCCTACGCTGATCTTCGAATGCAATTATGATCTTTGCACTGATCTTTGTCAAAAATTACACCTTTCTTAAAGCAACTATGATTCGGTAAACTGTGAATATTAACACTAATGGACCAAGCTACCAATTCAAAATTTGCCTTCCGTCTTACGTACTACCACTGTCTACAAATGAAGGTCAAATGTGGACCAAATCTGATATTTGAATATAATTGAACATACAGTTGAACCTCGATATAACGAGATTGGTAAAAACGGCTATTTACTTTGGTATATCGAAACTTCTTCCAATCAAAATTCGACTTTTTATGCAAAGTATATTTGCCAAAGGCCTCATTAAAAAAGAGGCCTTTGGCAAATACGAACCAACTAGCCCCGCAACAAGTACTTCTAAGGCCTCTTTTTTGCACGAGAAGTGGCGGAAGAATGTTTGAATAATATGGCATTATAAAGAACTGTATTTTGAATAATTTAAGATGAAATCAATATTCTTCCGCCTAAGATCCGGCAACCACAACTTAATGCTGCACCGGAGAAGTCCTCTTCACAGCGCCTGTACGTCGCGCGTAAGGCCGAAGTAAATGCAGATCCAATGCATAGTGGCATTATTATGGGGCAAGCGAAGCTATCACACATATTCTGTCCCCATGGCTTGTCATCAAAAGTTCGGGGTGTTGCTCAGAGTGGCACGCCGCCGATGTTATTATGTTCACCGAACCGAACCACATGCTCTCGACTCAGCCCGATGAACGTGCAGCATCGAAAACTGTCGCACGCCACAAAAACAGAAGAGCTGCGGTCTAAAATAGCACGAAAGCAAGGCAACAACGTAAGTAACGCCACTTCCATTTATGGCCACCTTTTATGTTTTGTGACATTGTGCGCCAAATTTTATAAAAATCGAGCAAGACCCGTCACGGCTTTACGAATTTTGGTCACCGCAATGCAATGACTCAACAAAACTCTTGTAAGTTGGCCTTATAGCATCCTCCACACCTGACAGACACAGATATGGCCCCAACACACATGCTAAGGCAGTGGGAGGCGTGATTGTCCAGCTCTGATCTGACCGACCAGCAAGCGCAATCAGTAAACGCTGAAAAAATATTTTTCTTTGGGGCGTCCGGCAAGCCGAGGATGCCGCCCGGGTCCAAGGGCTTCAAGCCGTCACCTGACGCCATCATCATCGACGGAGAGTGGGACGGGACAGGGGTTAATCCCCTCTTCCCCCCGCCTCGCCTGAACTTTTAATAAAGTTTATTCACTCACTCTCACTCTTTTTCAAGCGGCAACTGTGATTGGTCTAGCCTGTCAGATTCGTATTCACCTCAAATAGTCACATTAAAGGGGCCTCGCAACGCTTTTTGAACATACACAGCAAATGTTGCCAATCACTGGTATGTGAACATGTGAGTCAAATATAGCACTGCCTGTAGCAGGGAATTTGCAATTTCGTTTCACAGACAGCCAAAAATTGCTTGCTCTCCTCTCGGAAAACTGCGCAGCTGAAGTTACAGACTGTGGCCAATTTCATGATTGTGAAAATCATCCTCGGTAAAATTTATATTGTCTCGATTTATATTGTCACGCAGCAGACACAGCAAAAGCTGGAAGAGTGGCCTTTCTAGAGCCCGTTGTAAACTCGCTTGGGGCGACTAATACAAGTACACTTGCAAGGTACCTACTACACCATAAATCATCATAATTTTTGTGAAGTAGGGAAGCACCCACTATGCCATTATTCGTGATTCTGCAGAGAAGTGAGGTACCAGTTACACATCTGTAAGGCATTATGTCCACTTTTTTTTATGCTGTGGCTAAACGATGAAATTGTGTTGAGGCAGTTTAACAGGAGATTTACGGTTGCACTTGTACAATCAGGAGGACAGGTCAGAAATCTGGAGAGTTGGCAGGTTTGTGAAAGCCGAAATACTTCACCATACTGAGAATTTCATCGTATTGAAGTTAGTTATATCAAGGTTTAACTGTTTGTTTTTTTAATTACATGCCAGAGAAGATTTTAACTTATGACTACAGCTCCAGATCAATCTAGAAAAATAAATATAACAACACAAAAGGTAGCCTTATGTATAAAAAGCAAGTAAACAAGTTCACAGTACATCTAGAATTTTTTTTTCCGTAATAAAACACAGTAAAATCAAGTGCACAATGATAGTTGCTGTGAACGAGCAATACCTCCAGCCGATGTTGGCAACTAGCGCTATACAAGCGAATGCTGTTTGTGATAACTTGATAAGTAAAATGACTGCTTTTGAGTGCTTTGACTTGTGACTGCATCAGCAAACAATGATGTAAGATGTGCCAGATATCAGCATGCAATTTGAACTGCCCCTGGGCTATGCAGCCAGGTGCAGACTATAAGTGCTATTTTAGGCCCAAACTGGCAACACCTGTCCACTACACACAAGGTGCAGAGACGCATAGTATTGTCAGTAAAATCTGGTACTTATGGACAAAAGATCTGCTCCATTGCATCAAAATGCAACTCTTGTGGCTGGGATTGAACCCGCGTGTTTCGGGTCAGCAGCTGCGCACCGTAATCACAGAGTCATCGCAGTGGGAGACATGGTAGAAAGAGAGTTTAATTTCTTCTAGCTTGTCCAGTAATGAGCCAACTTAAAAAATAGGTTCAGTTAAACATCCCTAGACAGCACCTTTCAACTTCCAAAACTTTGAACGAGGCCTGGTGAGGGGCCATTTAAGTAAAATAAGTACTATGCTCAAGAAGCAAAAACAGTATAACATAAAAAAAAGGAAAACAAAGCTGAAACTTTATAAATATGTGCAGTACTAATGCAGACAGTCAATTTCCATGAAGTTTGGCCAGAATGGCGTCCGATTTTTGCAGAAGTGTAAAACTTTTTGGAATTCTCCTACTTCATAGGTGGTGGTTTCAGAACCCTTCTGAGCTTCTCAAGCAACCAGGCTATCTTTGATAGGCTGCATTGCCAACATTCATCTTGAGCTTTTTGTTTTCAGAGATTCTTTTGATGCTCCTCTAGCCTCCTCTGCTTGCTCAGAGCTATCAACTCCAGAGCTGGAAGGATGCCAAACTTCTGTAGAACTTCTTCAAAGCTTTTGTGGACTTTGTTGAACCACAGCATGGCTGCAGGGGTGGCTGCCACTACAAGAGCATGTGACCCAAATCCTGTTTCGCACACAGCAACAAAATCTTGCAGCTGAAAGACTCGGCCAGATTTTTGGGTTTGCCCAGAATATGGGTAAACAGCAGCTTTTCATAGAAAGCATCGTATTTGCCTGAGCACTGGTGAAAAGTGGAGAATGCGCTGGTCCTAACTCATTCTGGCTTAATGCACGGTTGTAGTTGCACCAGGAAAACTCACCATCTGGTCCTAACTTGTGGTTAGGAGACTCAGCAGTTGAGCAAGAATGGAAGAATACAGCCCATACTGCTACCATGTTTTGATTGGAATAATTTTTAGCGGTCTTCCAGTTGGAGAAATGGCTTTTTTAGATATGAAATTAGGACATTGAAGCTTAATTTTTCAATCACATGATACAAAGTTAACTTTTAAAGAAAAATACTATTCAACCAATACCTTCCTTAACTCTTTGAGAGTTGCCCCGCCACGGTGGTCTAGTGGTTATGGCACTCGGCTGCTGACCCGAAGGTCGCGGGATCGAATCCCGGCCGCGGCGGCTGCATTTTCGATGGAGGCGAAAATGTTTGAGGCCCGTGTACTTAGATTTAGGTGCACGTTAAAGAACCCCAGGTGGTCTAAATTTCCGGAGCCCTCCACTACGGCGTCTCTCATAATCAGATCGTGGTTTTGGGACGTTAAACCCCAGATATTATTATTATTAACTCTTTGAGAGTTCTTGCCATACACGTACGGTGGCGCTTTTCCGTCCTGCAGGGTCTTTACCGTATGGGTACGCTTTCGACCCTCCATTTGAAATTTTGCGCCGTAATGACAATGCATGCTAACTGGGAGGTGCTGCCACATCCTAGGACTTCAAAGAGGCGTGAAATTTGATTGTGCTACCTTCTTGCGGAGATGAACAGAACTGACTTCTAGCTTCAGCGCATTGTGCGGCCTGAGGCAACACCCTTTCAAGGTTTCGGTATCGCCGCATGATCGCAGCAGAGGCGTGCGAAGCTTTATTTTTATCTTTATCAGCACTCGCTTGCAGAAGCGACTGAAGTTGATTTCCATCTTTATTGCCGCTGCTCTTTGCTTGTTTATCACCGGCGCTCACAAGGTATTCTCACTTTTCTTGTTTACTGAATTTCCTTCGAGGCCTCCAGATGCACGGTAAAGCAGTGATATGGCGGAATGCACCACCCGTTCTCTTGACACCGACAGCAATGACTCTTCCGACTCTGATTTTGCTTTTGTTTTCTGTGCGCAGACTGTGATAAGGCGCTGTGAGTAGATCCGTGTTTCAAGGAATACCACACTCTGAAATGCTACTGAACATTTGCAAGACACCAAAATACTGTTCCTAATAATTTTTTACCATTTTTTCCCGACTTTATACATTGTGTGCATTCAAAATGTGTAGTAAACCACCTGGGAAAATTTTTTTCGAAAAAATTCGGCCCTCAAAGGGTTGAAGTGCTTTCTTCAAATGTATATATCAGTTAGACAGGAACCTAAACACAAAGGCAACAAATAGTCAAATTTTTAATATCTGATGTAACAAAATTCATACTGCTTGTATGAATTGTACTCATTGTACTCCCACTGTTTCATACAGCCTTTACTGAATTTAGAGAAAGTACCAACAAAGAAAAACAGATAACCCTTAGCTTAAAATTATGTATAAGACGTGCACTCTCCTTCAGCAGTGTCAGTTCACGTCAGTAAAACCTGAGTGAGTGCTAGAATGAAAGAAGAATGCAGATCAAGGCACTTACCTACAAGGTTCTCCAACAGGTATGCCAAGAGCTTTGATGTACCATTTGGTTCACTGTACACGCTGAGGAGCTCTGGAGCCAATGGGTTTCCTTTGAGCCCTACAATAAATCAGACAATAATCAACTACATAGGATTCACAAGACTCCTATTTAGGCTACAAACTGACAAACTACCTCAATATTTCTTGTATTTCTAATTTATATGCAAATAAATACACAGAATGCAGCTTTCATGAAATGTATTGTTCTCAGTGGCCTATTAAAGTTCACAGGGGCAAGTTTTCCCTCACAAATATCTTTGTCCTGTGGGTAAACTAAATCAGGGTGTTGACCCAAAATTTTTGAAGGTTTGATCTGAAGCTCCAGGCTTTTCACAATGGTTAAGGTTGAGCGAGTTTCGTGGGGCACTGGGTGGCTATACAATGTGCCACCGCACTACACCTCCACCAATTTTTTTTTATTGTGATGTAGACTTGCCCTTAAGGCATAATACTGTGTGTATATGTGTATTGTATGTGTGCCGCGAGTCCTGTTTTGTGTATAAATTGAAGCAGTGTTTTGTGGAATTCGTTATCATTTATCCAGCGGTCATAGCTGGTCGTGACACTCTAGCAGAGGCCGGTTTGCAGTAGAAGACCGGGAGTGTTCCAATTCTAAACCTTGACATGTCCATCTTAAATGTCACACATCTGCATCCATCAGTGGGACAAAGCAGTACGGACACGTAGCACCCAGTGGTCAATGTGACCAGCTCCATGTTGAGATGACAGCCAGTGTAAGGGCCACCCCGGCCAGAAGCCAACTTCCAGCTTTATTGGTTTCTTCCCACTTTAAAGGGCAGTGGAAAACATGCTTCCCACCTGCTCTATGTGTGTAATAAGGCGATTGGAAGCGACGTTGCAATTTTACAGGAGTTTTACAAAAACTCGCTTACAACACGTTTTTTTTTTTTCTTTGGCGCACCTATTGGGCAGTGGGAAGAATGTTCCTAACGGGGTTTATGCAAGTGTTACTTGAACTTTTTTTTTTTTTCAGCAAACATTTACAATGATGTCTAGTAAAAAGCTGTGCAGTTCACTCTATTGATGCATGACTTCTTCGACAGTACTTCGCACACAATCACTTGTGGCTTCAGCATCTGTGTAAAAATCTTAAAATGGAAAAGCTCTCCCTAGGAAAGAAAGTGCATAATTTATTTTGAATTATCTGCGTGTTACAATAAAAATTTACAGTTCCCTTAACTAATGCGAAGGAGAAAACAAGCAAAAACCTACACTCTCGCAAAATGCTCAGTTCTCAGTTGTGTGCATCGTTACTTCCCATGACTTGTTCTCTTCCGGTTGCCTAGAGATCACCACTGGTTCTACATGCTGAGGCTTGGTCTCCAAAGTGTTAATTCATAATTCATTTTAATTCTCTTTAGCAATTTATTCACTTTAATTCATTCACCTTATGCACTAGTAATCAGTTCTCATACCCTTATAACATTTGGTACCCCCCCCCACCCCACCCACTTTGAAGCTTTCTGCAACTCTGCTGGTGTTCCCTATCTCTGGGATCGCCCCACCTGATTTTCGGTACCTCTCGTGTTCACACTGCCAGATGCCACATTTTCTGATGCATGAGCCATACAAGGCTTTCACCATAATAAGTGCTGGCTCTGCAGCATGGATGTATCATAGAAGCAGGCATAGCACATGCGCTGCTGCAGCACTGTGCCACTTTGTGGAGGGCAGAATGATAGAAAGTGGAATCTTCTCAACCTTTTTTTCTTTTCTTTTGATTTCCGAGCCACACGAAGCATTCACATTGTTTCGTAGTTTCTGCAGTAATCAGAAAATTCTTTTTTTTCCTTCAGTGCCTGTACTAGGCCACGGAAAAAATATTTCTCATCAAAGTATTTTCATCAACGTTTCTCGCAAAACTTGGGACCTTGTACAGAGGACATTTGCAACCATGTCTTGTGGAAAAGCCATATCTGTACAATCCTGTGAACTGTGTAAAAAATTCACCCGGTAAAAGAATAAAGTTACTCATGTTTTTTGTACATATTACAAAAGTAAAATACTACCCTTGTGTATATGCTTTAATTTTATTGCGATAGCAATTATATGGACAGTCTCGGCTCGTTTTTGCCGTCGCCGTCATGCGCCGTATATGTATATATATATATATATAAGCCCCAAAGAAAAATAATTCAGAAAAATGCTTCCGAAGCGCGGAATCGAACCAGGGACCTCTTGCTCCGCAGCAAGTGGTGCTAACCACTACACCACGAAACGCAGATCCTCCACGTAGCTAACGGCGAGCATTATATACACACCCTTTACCGCTGAACGGACTCAGAGACGGCAGGCGCTTATAAGCGGTTCTTCATTACCAGCGAGATGGCGCTAGGAGCGCGACGGGCGCATTTAAAAGTCGTCGGCGAGCTCGCTCGCTTCTTCTTATATTTGCGCAGGGAGAACCTTGCCCTTCCGCTGTCTGCTCGCGCAGTTTTCTCATGGTGAGGGGAAGAGGGATGTTTCGAGCTTTCACCGTGATGTCCGCGCTCATGTTACGGAGCGTACGAAAGTCACTCGAGCTCAAGGGACGCCGCTAAACGAACAAACAGAAGATGAGCGCGAACTATCAAGTGTCACAGCTCGACACTTGAAGCACGCTAGTTTCCTTCGCTGCTTCAGCCGCCTTTACAACAGGAGCGCTGTTCAAACTGAGAGTATCCATTGGCGAGCCTCACTTCGTATAGCATTAGTTTCTTGTTATCGCATTCATTGCTTCGCCCGTGCGGCGAAACTGAGACTTTTTGTAAAATTGAACACAGACACTTATTTGTAAGAGGACATGTAATTTGCTTTTCTTCATATTTTTGTAATCCTTTCATAAATTGCACATTGTAGAGAAATAAATCTTCACTCATTGTTATCCCAAGTGTTCTGGAAATTACAATTTTATGTAACACAAATGTGAATGGAGGATCAGGAAGTGAAATACACAAAAGAGAAAGATGGGTGGTGATATTACCTTTATAACATCGAAGCTGTTCTAGCTTGGGCTAATATCGTGACCCAAAAACTATCTTCATTACGAACGGGTATGTGCCACAGAGGAGGAGGAGGAATAAACGTTTAGTGAACGAAACGGTAGCGCGGTGCTAGTGCCGCATCTACCCTAGGTGGGAAATTGGGCAAATTGTGCCGATTTGTCAGGCATATAGCAAGGGGATAGAGAAAGAGAGACAAAAAGAAAGAAAGATATAAAGAAACAGAAAATCCTGGTAAAAAAATTCCTCATGAGGCAGCAGTATTAGAACCCCCGTACCCACAATCTGAAGGCGAGCGTCTTAACGACTCGTCTATCCAGGCATGCTGACAGAACATGGCATAGCCTTGTATAGTATCATACAGCAAGGGGGTAGGAAAGGGAAGTGAGGGTGATGAGGGGAGATGTGAGAGTGAGGAGGAAAAAAAAAGGAGAGAGTAAAGCATAGCATAAAAAGAATGAGAGAGAGAGAAATAGAGAGAAAGAAATGCAGAAAAGAGAATGAGAGAGAATCAAAGAAAGAGAAAGAAAAAGAGAAAGAAATAGAAAGAAAAGAGAGAAAGAAAGAAACAGAAATAAACAGAGACAAACGACATACGCTTACAACATAGAAAAACATCACAAGAACCAGTTACAACACAGCAGCAACCAGCGTTAGCCTAAAGACTTGAGGATCGACCAGCTTTACTGTGCCAAGCTTTGTGTGACTTAGTGTGGTGTCGCGCATTTTATGCTGCTAATCTTGGAGTCTCTGATGACTCCCGACAGTTTCGGTTTCTCAAGGTGTGTCACAGAGCGCTGCACGACGGGCATTTCCTGTAACCATCGTTACACGCTCTTGCTGAATAAAGAGTAGTCCCCTCCCCGTTCTCAGCCTGGTCTGACGTGCACGGCGATGGCTCCAGCGCGTTGCTAACGCGCCCTCCTTTGTTCTACCGGACGATGTATCTGGTGGCAACACAACATTTAGTGCAAACTTTCCACAATTTTTTGCACATCAGTTTCCCTTAACATCACAAATTTTGACAGGGTTTGCTCAGGACCGCTGATGTTTCGTCTATGAAGCAGCATTATGCTGCACACAAAATGAGTCATATACTTAACCTGTGTCTTTAGGTTGCGTCTGTGTGTAGTATGTGTTGTGGAAGCCACGCGCACCAGCTATCTGAAGTTTACGTCATGTGCTGCACAGTGGCAGTGTATGTGGCCACCTGTGTGCTACAAAAGAAACAGCCTGCACGCTGCACAGGACAGATTTGTTTTCTGGCGCCAAGAGGCTGTGCTGCTCTGCCACCAGAACACTCCAGTTGCCCCCTTCGGTGCTCGCCTGCCTTCTCAACCGGCCGTCGGCCGTTCCCATTGCTCACGTTTATACCTTTTGTTTGCACGGATTTGACACTGTGCGTCAAATAAACTGCGATTAGTTTGTTCTGTGAGGCCTCCATCTGCACTGCTTTGACTACGGACAGGACACAGCAAGTCCGTACCCACAGTTGACGCCCAATGTAGGAATTGCACGGCCAGTAGGAATTTCACGGCAGACGTAGGAGTGATCTTTCGTTCTTGCTTACCGAGTTTGTAAGTGGCGCGTAGCCAGTGTTACTTTTCACCATGCTGTGCGTTTTTGTACTCTTTGCTGTGCATGATCTTTTTTTTTCTTCCCCTATGGCTCAGGCAGACGGAAAGAGCAGCTCCTGTCTCGGAAGCTGCTGACTGCTGACAGCGAGCTGGAGGCTTCCGAGCTCAAGCGGGCTGACCACCTGCAGGCAGCGCAGTTGCACACGCTGCGGCGTGTCGCTGAGATGTGTGATGCGGTCACAGACGACATGAGCCACCTGCTTACTGAGCCACAGACGATAAGTGAGCCACAGCTCCGACATCGAGATGAGCTACCATGTACAAAGACTATGACGATCCGAAATCAGCTACTGGCACCTCACAAGCGAACGTGGTGGCTCGAGTCCTGCCAGTTATAGGATGCCACAGGATGCAGGATGATGGTGGAGGCTACAGTCGCCTTTCATGCCACGGGCCGATTTTGACCACCGCTTCCAAGAGGAATCTCTGCTCCCTGAGTACGAGCTACGAGTTCAGCGCCAGCTCTAATTGAGAACACAGCATCACAACAAAAGTTTGCTTGAGTACGTCTGGACAATGCAAGAACTGCATTGCCGAGCAGCACCGACTGTCTTGGAAAAGGACAAAGCAGCTTGCGTCATTCAACAGAGTCATCCCAGATTCAGGCCATTTATTTACTGGTGCACATTCGAAAGCCTTGAGCATCTTGCACGGAAGGCCTCCGGTGTACAAGATGCCCTGTTAGCCAAAAGCACTTACATGCCACCGCCAGTGCCACAACCTGCTCTTAAGCTGTCACTGGCTTGGCACGCCCTCATAGCCGGTCCCTCATGCCATCTGATAAGCCCAGGCTCAGTCACAGCCATCTCCTCTCTTGTCCTGGAACCCTTTGCATATCAGCAAGGATGGCATGGGGCGCCATTCAATGCCGTATAAGGGGTACGCCGTCGCTGGGAGCAAGTCTCTGCAGAGCAGCGTCATAGCACGGAGCACTCACTCTTACTCGAGCCAATCGAGAGCATAGTCGGGCAGAACCACAGCCTTGATCTGCTGGCTGATTCGCAAGTGCTGCGTGATCCAACTACAACAGGCACTCCCATCTTGGGTACTCTGGTGGTATCTCCACCGAAATGCATGACTTCATGGATAGGCTAACTGGCCAGCGCAGAGGTGCACGAATTGCATGCTACCAGTGCAGACAAACTGGTCAGGTGAGGTGGCAATGCTTTGCACACCGTGGCACCGAACATACAACATTCAGAAAACAATTTCGGCTGGCAACACTGATCAGTGGCAGTGTGCCGCAATGCATGGCATGCAACACCAGGAGCACAGGATGCCGCTCCCCTCCGCCAACCAAAAAGGTTGGTGGAAAAGGGGAAGATGACGTGTTTATTTCTTTCTTGTGTTCTTTCTTTGGCTTTGTCCTGCGTTGTCTACAGTATGAACCGTCGTCAGCGAGGTCAGGGCCACCACCACGCCCACCGACCATATGCCAGGTCTGGACCCACCCCGACCTCCATGGAAAGGCCCAGGAGGTCCAGCCATCAGGTGGACCTCCCAACTGGAGGACCACCTGATGGTGGACCACCTCCCAACTGGAGGACCAGCTGGAGGTCCCACTTCAATCATCACCCAGGACATACAAGAGCACTTTCGGGGGCTCACGCTTCTGTACCGTCATCCGTCAGAACCCCGTACAATTAGTTACAAAAGGAAACATGAAAGAAAGCAAATGACAATGCAAAAAAAACCCACATGTGAATGCAAGATCTTACGTGTTAGGCACATAACTACACATATCGAGGCAATAAGCATCTGTTTTAACACCTAAAAGAAGAATGCAACTAGTACAAGGAACTGAAACAATGAAAGTGAATGCATTAAGCACTCTTATTTAGGACATTTACGAAATATAAAGAAACAGAAAACATAAGGGTGCAAAAACTGGTCATGGCATAAATGCAAAACTGACTCTGCAATATGTGTCTAAGTATAATGTGAAACCTAAATCTAAAACATTATTTTATAAAAACTTATTTTTTACCTGCTTCTCCCCTCAAGAGGACCTACTAGAATGAGGAAAGCAGACAATTGCTCAATGCTTTCAGCTGAGTGACAAAGCAAAAACAAAACTTGTTTCTTGGCTGGTCCAAACTTCCTCAAATCAGCGCTGCCTAGGCAAGTAGGCGAGATTCAACTTATTTTAACAAACCAATTGAATTAGAGCACCTTTTGAAGCTGTAAGAAGTTTATGGGAATAAAAAGGAGTGTGTGGATATATCTCACCGAGAGTGTGCAGGCGGAAGAGTCTTCCCAACTCATAGGGGAGCACTCGGAGGTGGTTGTGATTCAAATGCAACTGACGCAGCATCACCAAATCACCCAACTCAGCTGGTAGGGAACGCAGCTTGTTGCAGCTTAGATCCAAGTGGGTCAGTCCTGCTAGTTGCGCAATGCCTGGCGGTAGGCGTGACAGGCAGTTGTCATTCAGGTACAGGCAGCGTAAATGTGACAGGTTCCACAGTGCAGGGCTCAGGTTACGGATGATCCCTGTAACAAAAAGCACTGGCTCACTAAAAGAAAGAGCAATGAGCAAAATAAAGCAAGTAGGAGTGTTGCAAGAGTAAGAACAGAAGCGTAATGCTACAGACTATGACGCACTTCAGAGAATGCTCAAAGCTAGCACCAAGGAGAAGAGAGAGAAAAAGAGAGAGAGACAGGCTGTTAAAAGTTTATCACTAAAACATGAACTACCTCTACAGGTCCATTCTCTTATAATTGTCTGGCAATCATCAGAATAGACAGTGAACAGCATACACATAATGTGCTTTACCTAAATATTCGGGGTTGCTGGAACAGCGATTGAATATCTCATGTACAGGTAACAACTGCAATGATTGGTATAAACGTGCAATGTATGAGAAACTGATGACACAAATGATGCACATCTTGTGTTTGTCAAGTAAACATATGCAGGCAAACATTTGGTTCTCTTTTGTGTGAATCCCTTAACAAAGAGTTACAAAGGAAGCAGTATATGGACTTAATTGGTCAGCTTTGTTATTACTGTGACCTCAAGCTAAAATGGTCAAAAATGAATATTCCATTCTGAAATGCTGAAACTCGCTAAAATAAATATGTTTGAAAATTTTAATACATATGTGCAATTTCTGTTACAAACAAAAAGAGAAAAGAAACAAAACTACATCAGCAGAATTTTCAGGTATGTTGCCAGTGTAAAGAATGGCTGGCTGCACTGTACTGGGTAAATGGGTTGAAAGATATAAAGACTAAAGAAAAAAAGCCTCTTTCAAGTCTGCTGTTTCATGCTCAATGAGCATGAAATAATACTGTGCAATGACTCTGTAGAGACAAACCTTACATGCTGTACTTGAATGGTTCTAAAAGCAGACAGATGCTCCCTCACCCTCTGCAGAGGCAAGTTACACAAGTTACAGTTGTTACCACTTGCTCCACTGTGAGTCTATTTTCACCAGTGTTGTGGGGGAAATACCTTCCTGTTTTTTTCTCTTTTGATTTCTCTCTTTCTATCTTTCAGGGATCTATTTTTGTTCCTTAGCATGCAAGTTGCATGCATAGGCTTTTTTAAATCAAGAAACCACATCAGGCTCAAGATCACAACAATATTTGGTCTCAGAGTAGCATGAATGGCCCTCACGGCTCGTGCATTGTGCTCAATACTTTTCTCACCTGTTATCTCGAGCTCTGGCCAGTAAGACTTTTTCCCTGCAGCAACATCTTCAGGGCACATGATGGTGTGTGACCTGCGTATAGGGTTGTAGTCATGCTTTTCTTTATCCTTGTCCCTGCAACCTGTCCTCGACATGGGTGGACCTGTAAGGTAAAAGAAGAAAATGCGCAAGTTTACAAATAGCTCAGGGTATGCAGAATTTGCAGGTGACAGAGTTCTAGAATATGGTAAGTACAACTGAGCTTGCACCTCAAAAATGGCACCAAGTGCAAGTTCACCTGCGTACAATGGCCTCTAGTGCAATGCTGTCGAGTGTATCACATGATCTTTATTTAGCACAGATCACTTAAGCACATATGCAAGTGGCTGATAATATCACTGTGAGCATGAAAAGAACAGTATAAATGCCTGGAAGTGGTGGCTCTACATGTGTGTAAGCACTGAAATATAGCATACATGCACAATACACATTTGGCATATGCCCATTAAGGACCATTCAACGTTACCACATATGCAATGGTCCAATACCTGCTTATATATGCCTCAAGGAAACTTCCTAATAATGCTGATCATATTTTACAAAAGAAGCCACAATAGATAATGAAAAAAGAACCAACAACAAGCAGATAAAAAATAAGATTGAGTGTTAAGTGACAGTTTCACTGTAGTTATAATGCAATAACTCCCATTTGTGTCATTTGTAACCATGAAATTACACAAATTCATTAGTGACTACCTTGATACCTACACCCCTAAGTACATGTTGAATCATCATTTCAGGACCATTTTAAATAAACAAATGCAATGTGACATTGTACGTTTCGGCAGGGAGCCCATATTGTCACCAATATGACTACCATTCTCCTCGTCTAGTTGAATTGCAATTGTGTTTCAGTGATTCCCAATCCTCTAGGTGATCAAAATTAGAATGTAACATCTCAATAAACTAAAGCTGTTGTAACATGGCAGGATCCATTTTTGTACAGAAAACAATGCACAGCATAAAATCTTATACTGCATCCCAGCAAACAGCTGTATTGCACCAACATAAGCGAGCATTTTGATCAACCACCTTTCGACTGAGGTTAGGATATTGAAGTGCAGTTATGACAAGTCACCATGTGACAGATGCAAGCAATGACCCCATGTATATTTGCTGCATTCTAAAAGCAGCCAGCACAGTGCTAAATTTTAACCTTGATTGGCTTCCTCATAGTGGCCACAGAAGAAATTTCCTCTGTGAAGGGAAGCTTTATGTACTATCACAGCCATGAGAACTTGTCCCGTGCAAAAGTGTGAGTGGCAAGAGTTTCAAAATTTGCAGTTTAGAAAGATTACATGCTGGGTAAGGGTATATCTCATGAAATGAATGCTTGCAGATGTGAGTTTTCAATAACATTAATATGCAGTAATGCTGCTTAAATTTGCACATTCCAAAAAATATGGAGTGTTCTATAACCACCACTATACAAGAAATTGCTTTTCTGAGTGTTGCTCAGACCCACTAATGCAAAGCATTACCACATAATGATACAAGACTGCACCACACATTTAAGTCTACACTGACTGAAGTAATAATAAAAAAATGTTCAGCCTTTAGGTTGTCATGAGGGCTTTCATACTGAAGATATACTTTTGATGACAACCAGTGAGGCAAATAAACTACTCGTGAGAGATCTAACAGAGGTTTAAAACAAGATATTTTAGGTTATGCTTGCATGGTATGAATTATACCTAAATGTGTGCATACATGTCATGCTCTGTAAGCAACTCGGGTGCAATTAAAGCAAGCTTGTACATGAATGGGTGCCGTATTTTCATCTGAACCATACAATAATGGTGGACTCCGGGGCTCAATCTATTTCGACCTCACTTGTGTCACAGCTTAAAAAGAACTTGTTGCATGTATGGCCACTTTGTCAGATGTGACATCTGCCGTAAAAATCATGTGTGTTGTTTATTCTATAACAAAAAGGGATTTCGTATTGGCGCTTTCCTGGTTTCATTAAAAATAGCCATTCTTATTTGCAAATGTGGTCATAGGTGAACTACAACGTCAGATGGGTAGGCTAGTGTCTGCCGGCAAAACAGTAAAAGCAAAACAAGTAACGTGAACAGCAGTGACAGGGTAGCTCTGCTGGTGGTAGATATGATGCTGCTCCACTGATCTGATTGAACTAATGGTCCCCTGGTCTGATTGAACCAATCAAAACAAATGAGTGCAAACAACTACACATTTATCAATTTGCCAGACAAAATATGCAACTATGGGGGTCGAACACTTTGCTTCTAGATATAGACAACCAGCCACACCTCAGTGTGATTTGGTAGTGCGAACTACAATAAATGCAAGATGTTATTTTTAGTTTACAGCAAATATGCTAGTAAGGACAAAGCGCACATCCATATGCACAGTTCGTTTTCATAAAAGTGTTGTACACCCAAAAAAATGCACATATTCCTAAAGGTAACAGTGAATTAGCTGACGTTAGAATGTGGCTGTACTGTGATCAAGGTTTTTTTCACTTGAGAAATTCTCAGATGGGTACTTGAAGCAACATCAAAAGAAGCACAATGGATCTCCCAGAGAAAAGTTTTTGAATGCAGATGAACTTATCCTTGGTGCATGTTAGATACAACAAGATGGTAGTAATTTCTTCATGTTCATGCCCTTTATGTTATGCTCAAGTTATGGACTCTTGCAACCAACGACCTCAATGACCATTCATTTTGCAAGCAAACTGCTTGAAAATTGGAATAAAACAGTGGAGAGTGGGTGGAAAAGAAAGTGGCATAGAGTCAAAGATGATGCTTGAAGTTGATGTTTAACCCGGCTGAGACTAGATTAATTTCATCATTGATAAGACAGCTCTGCTGGACTGGAGAGATCAAGTAAACATGACTTAAAGAAACACTGCTCTCCACTTTCTACATCTATAAGACGAGGACACGTACACTGGTTATGACGGATAGTTGGGCTAATTGGTGTGCATCTTACACGGAATTAACAGCACAAAGACGAGGACGATTCCTTGCTTGTCCTTGTCCTTGCGCTGTTTATTTCGTTCAAGCTGGTGATGAAACTAGATTTTTTTTTTTCCAGATGCTTTCATCAATGACACATACCCTGAAAGGGGACCTGTGTAAAGGTAAAAAGTGCAGCAAGTTGCATACAACATTTCTATGCACAAATACAGACAGAAGTAACAAGTGCCCCCTTTTGTCAACGAAAAGGACAACATTCGTCCCTACTTCTGCAGTGCCGCCACAATACCAGTTAGTTACTGCCACAGTGGATAAACCTAGATAAACCACGAATTTTTTGATAAATAGGTCCCAGGACTTAATGACCAAATGGGCCACAAAGAGAGGAAGGCTAAACAAAGTTTAGATAAGGCAAATCTGATATCCACAGAGTAGAGTAAGTGAGTGGCCAGCCAAACGGGTGTTACAAGGTTAACTGTGATAAAATATAACAAATGCAGTGAAAGATACGAGTTTCGGTTGCTTATTAGTCTGACTCCCTCACATGTTAGCTTTAGAAATAGGTGTGTGCTCAACAGGGGCGGCACCAGGATTTTTTTACTGGGGGGGCACCCACGACAAGTGGGTTCCTTCAGGGGGGCAGGGAGGCTGGGAACATATGCATTGTATTTTGACTATGCTTGCTCTTGGGGGGGGGGGGGAGGCAAAGGGGGGGCAAGTGGAAATTTTGGGGGGGCTCCAGCTCCCCCAAACCTCCCGCTGGCGCTGCCCCTGGTGCTCAAGTGAACTGAAATCAAAAGCTACAGAAAATCTGCCCGATTTGTGACCAACAGGCCACATGCCCTATCAACAAACACTTCTACATGAATGTGGCATTCCAAGCTTTACGACTAAGGCCTGCACTATTAAATAAATCTCATGTAAGATCCATATATTAGGCAGTGCCAAAAATTCTTTATTTCAAAACTGTTTCAAATTTGCAGCATACACATTTTGCCTTTTTTTTTATTGTTACGCATTAGAGTAAGTACAAAGAACCATAAGAATATCTAGAATGCAGACTTTGTTAGCTATGTACACCCTTGCAATTTTTTAATAATATTGCACGAGCACTGATTCTAGGACATGGCAGCATTTAATATCGGCGAGATGTAACGACATCTGCTACAGGAGCACAAGCACACAAAGCACACAAAGCACACTCATGTGCGAACTGCATCTGCTACGCTGTTTACTTACGCATAGTACACCTTGTCAGCGTTATCTGCCTGATCACGTGTTCGGAAAGCTGGCGTGGAGTGATCATCGTATCGCTGATGCTGTTGCTTCTTGCCGATATTAGACACTACCACACCCTGAGGTCAACACTCGCACAATATTATTAAAAAATTGCAAGGGTGCAAATGCATCTTGGTCTATCTTCATAAAAGTTATATAAGTTACGCACAAAAACTGGTCTTTGCTGTGGCTTTCGTATCATTATTCCACCAATCGTTATCATGAGTGGTGGGCACCAAAGTGCCACGGTAAGCAAGCAGACACATTTACATAAGAGAAGTTTTGGAAACATGCAAGAGTGTAGCCGCCGCATGCTCAGAATCCTATAAAAATACAGCCAACTGCACAAAATATGTGAAACAAACCCTGTTTATCGAAACAGTCGTGTCTTCCGAGTGGAATTTCGATGCTGTCGTCACTTTTTGATATTTTTGTTCAGCATCCCTTTAAAGATCACAAATAACATTAACTCACCCCCTTGAGAGCTCAAATAGACCTCATACAAAGATGATTCACTTGTACATCAGTAAAAATAAGGAAGGATGTTAGAGTATTGTAATTATTTTCATACTTTTTTTTTACCAAGTTAGGTAGGAAGTCCAATGAACTCTTATTCAGTAATGAACTTTTCATCACTATCAACATTGCAAAATATCTAAAGTATATATAATCTAATTAGTTCATTAGAGCATTTTGGTCCATTTCTTATAGTTTGGCAATGATCATACCTACACCAGAACAGTGATAACTATTTTTTTGTGCAGAATTATAAATGAGTAAACTTTGTGCTTTTATTCTTTTTACTTGCTGTAATTTTTGTTTAAAAAGTTACAGGTCCTAAATCAGATATGATTCCACTAGTCACTAGTATTTCAGTTTCTCTCTCAAATGCAATAAACTTCATTCGAGTCAGCCATGCAGCTTTCTGATCAAATCATTTCTGCATTTTGCATGTGTTTGGACAGGTGCAATAAATGTCGGCCCTGAGCTGGTGTCCTCTTAAACACATAGTGCAATCTGTGATGGTAGAGCCAGTGAAATATATAGCTTTTTTTTAGTCATGTAAAACATGTATATTGACAGCACAATAGCTGAATAGATAAAAATAAGCACCCAATACATAAATGTTGTGACAATATTATCTTGTAACCTCTTTTCATACTCAAAACACGAATCTCCAAACATTCTAGTCAATGAACAGTAGTGTCAAGGGCCATGAACATTTAAGGAAATAGACTGATATGTTGAACATTATTAATATTCAGTAAAACATATCACTAGCAAAGCCAACATAAATAGGCATACAATTACTTTCCTTTGAACAATAAACTGTGAAATCTTAGCAAAGTGTATGGGGAGAGGCCTATGGAAACTTTTACATAAATAATGGTACGTCATAAAGGCAGATAACTAATGTTCCTATGTCCTGACTGCTTTTTTTCTCAAATGCTGCAAGCAGAAAAGTAATCAAAAAAAAAATCCCAAATTTTTATCAGACAAGATACTTTTCTACATGATGTACAGTCAACCACGAAAATTTATGGACCACGCGAGCACGTGCTAAACCACCTGTCCGCGCCACCTAGCGATATGCCACCTACCGTTGACCGCAGCACTGAGCTGGAAATGGATATTCTTGTTATTCACTGGCATATCAATTTTCTACTGCCCCACAGCACATTGCTTGTTCGTTGTTTTCACGCACAGCGTTCCTCTGCAGTATGCCTGTCACACTTACTTTGATAGCAGAATCAGGCCTATCCCGGCGTGCCTTGAACTGTGTGCCGCTGGATAGATATCACTGTCAGAAAGATTGCAACTGACAACAGTTATGCTGATAGATTGTTCTCGAGACAGAAGAACATAGCCACGACTTCCGAAGAGCGCATCGCGTTAAAATGAGAAAGGTGGAGAATATTTGTGCTCAGTGAGAAAGCAGCCAGACTGTAGATTAAGGGAGGCATGTGTCTTGGGCACAGCACTGCTGTTTATCGCTGCTGACGTAGCGGAAACGTCGCAAAGAGGCTCTTAGTCATGCACTCGCATGGTCTGTAAACTTTTTCGGTTGACTGTACATTTAAAAATCACTGTTCATAATTGTGCACTTATTCAAAAACTGCTAAAACCACAATTTTTTTAATTGCACTATAGTCAATTAATTATGTGCAACCCTCATCAAATACTGTACCAGGCATTATCTCTGCTTCCCAGTGTGGTGGCAACATTTGCTGTTGCCATCGGCTGGGTGAGCTGCTTTATTTTTTTTTTCTTTGAATTCAAAGAGAGAGACCCGGCCTGACAGCAATGCAATTTTTTTAGAAAAGCTGGCATAATGCAATAAAACTTGGAAACAATGGATCACAATATAGCAGAACCTTTAGGTTAGTACAATGATGCTTTACTCCTCACTCATTATATCCTATGAATGCAGCTCATGAATATGCACTGCTGAAATTGCACAATGGAATGCATGGAAGGCAAAACAAATGTTAGCTATGAAAGCTCCAAGAGTATTACAGTGAGACAAAACATGAGCACCAATGCATGTTTGCCAGTTGCTGCCTCAAATGCAAAGTTCTTGCCATTTCAACACAAGACAAACACAGGCAATTATCAAATGGCCAGCCATTATGGTTACAAGGCTTCAACTGCAAATGGGCTGGCTACTATTACAATAACCATGGCTATCACTGGGGCAAGTTACCAGGCTCCTACGGGCAAAGTCTAGCCCATGGCCCTTATTTTAAAGATATGTGCTCTGAAGCCCATGAAAGGATGGAAGAAAATGCATCTTCAACTACCATTAGAAAAACAGATTAAACATGTGCACCTAAGTGCACCATGCTGCCACAATGATGTATCCAAGAACAAACCAAAATCTTTAACAGATATTCTTACTACACACTACTTCAATACCAAATTCCTTTCACAGCTCGTATATATGGGCCACAATAGTGAAGTGAGTCTAAAACCTGGTTTATTCCACTTGACACTGAGCAATATCCTCAATATCTCTACTGCAGATGACTGACAAGTTTTATACATTGCATGCAACACTGAATGCTAGCAACACTTTTTGCAGTGGCTGCATTCACACCACAAAACAGGTCTGTCTTTCCTGCCAGCAATTATGTGAAACTGTCCTGTATTTAAACTCAGTGTTAATGAAAAAAAGTTTTAATTCTTAAAAATGACCAAGCTGTATTATACACTGTTATAAATACATAGTTTTATATCATTTTTCTTTCTTTTCTTTTTTTTTTCTCTCCAGTTTTTTTTTTCATTTACAGCTCATTATGGTAGCCTGATGAACATGCTCACATGGCTTGCACAAGCACACACTGTTGGCACACAGGAAAGCATAGACTGGCTGATAGCTGCACCTACTTCACAGTGTTTCATGTAATCTTGCCAATCTGGTATTGCGCTCAAAAGTTCCCTTGAGACAAAATTTTGATTGCCCATCAATATGTTCATGCCCAATCTTAAGTACCTGAACAACTTGTGTAACAAGTTCAGAAGCTTTGCATGAGGTATGGCAAGTATCAATTCTAAAAAATAAAACTTTTTTGCTTTTCTGCACTGAAGATATCATTCCTGTTCTGCAAACACAACAGTGTCATACAACTTGTCACTAAAATCTCACAACCTTCAATAGATAAAGCAGATAAACATTCTTAATTCCGTACCACATGCAATGTGCAACGAGGTTGATGATGCATTGTCTCTAGTGTCTTATAACATTTAACTCAGCTTATGCCACAACACACTGCAATAATTTTGGCACCATACACTAGTTCTGACAATTGCAATTTCACACACTAGTGCTGATGCTTTTGCTCAAATGACAAAAGTTCAATACTCAGACTTTTGTCATTTGCTTACCTAAATAAATTTGAAAAGTGATATGGCACCTCATTAAGTGAGATAAGTTGCTTGCCTTCTGTTTATTTTAGCATGCCAGTGTATTGACACATACTATGCATTCATTTCCCTGTACATAAGATAAAATGCCTAATAAACCGAAAAAACAGCCTAAGAAGCAACAAGGCCAGTGATTCATTTGCACTAACTGCAATATGGCAATGAACTATGGGATCCAGAAAACACCATGATCTTGTTTTAATTAATCTTCAAAGGTGCACTTAGTGAACACAAACGACACGAACGTCGCTGCCTTATGTCCTGTGCTTTTTGTTTGTGTCGTTTGTGTTCACTAAGCGCACCTTTGAAGATGAATCAAAACCAACTAGACCACCTTATAGCTCTACTCTTGTTTTAAGTTTGCTCAAATTCAACTGCAATTATCTGAGTTTCTTGTCCCTGTTTTTGGCTTTTGTACAAATCACAATACAAATGAGCCATCTCTCTGTATTAAGTCAATATGATTGGCGCAGCCATTCTAGCAAGTGAACCTTTTAGTTCTTCAATCTTTCACCCAGCGGGCACAACACTCATAGCAATAACTTTTGCTAATGTCACTACATGTTGATAAGCCAAGCCAGTGAAGTGACAAAAGGAATGGCGCACCCACCATGAGCATCACTTTCGCATGACATAGCCCTAAAGTGCATTGACAGCACGCCATCTTCCTAATCACATAAAACACTAAATGGGAAAATCACGGGAAAATGACCGATGGAAAATACACCCCTTTGCGGTTCACATGGATTGCTCGCTTTGAGCAATCTCAGGCTACTGTGCCTAGAAGGAGGTTCTACAAACACTGTTTCTGCTAGCCAGAGCTCTTGTGAATCCCTCGGGAAAACTCTGCTTCTCACGCTTATCAGCAATTTACAGACATGTTTGCACAATGAAGCAATATGGGATTTGAGTTGCGTGACCTGTGATCACATAGCGTGCACTCCAAAGCATGAGTTCAGAGGGCACTCAAGCTGGCATACCTATGCTACTTCATGACATGCTGTTTTTTACTCTAAACCAAATGGACATCTTGTATCTTTGCTATGCAGGTGCCCTACAGCTGGTGCCAGGAATGTTATTCAAGGGGCTGAACCTTGAAAACGCTGCAAGCTTATAAAGCCAATTCACATGGACTCTGAGTGTGGCCAATGTTCCTCTCATCAACTTGCAATGCTAAACTACAGCACCCATAGTAGCAGCTTGGCCTGTTCTCTTCTACACATTTCAAGGTGTTAGATTGCATGACAAGTGTCTAACCAAAACTAATGTCAACAAGTCACAAACTAACAATCAAAGCAAGCTGTCAGCTGACCACACCACTTATCTACTCGTCCCACTGTTGTGTTTCCCTGAGGGTTGAAGATAAATGGCCTTTTTTATTTTTCTCAAGGATTTCGAAAGCAGCAAAACTGCACAACTGTTCTTTTCTGAAACCTTTTAGTATATTACCTGCAATTGCTACCAAAAAAAATATATTTTTGTAAGTCTTCCCCCTAAAATTGTGCAATTCTACCCACTACGTACAAAATGTGCATACAACAATACAGCATTGGGAAGCATCTCTGGGTTAATAGCAGCAAGGAAAAAAATAATCAGAAACGCAGTTAGCATTTCAGAAACACCCATGAAAGAACAGAAATGGCTAGAAAAGAACAGAATCTGTATTTTGCATCGTTGAACAAGCGGTAGCGAAAATGTACTTCATTACTACTTTCCTTGGCCAACAAGCGTTATCACATAATGGTGGAGATCTTACATTGTAATGATACGTGTGTGGCTCGAGCTGTAATGCTTGCTCAAATGAACTTGTCTTGCAGGTTCATTCGCACAGCACACAGCAAGTGCCACCATGATGCTGACACTATATCTCTACAAAGTAACTCACTAATAGCAAAAGCACTTAAAGTATGCCAAGGAAAATTTAAGCATATAAAAAGCTCAGCATTAGTAGTACCTGAGCACAAAACTCGGCATACTCTTGGTATATATATCCCAAACATAGAAAACAGGTCTCTCTATTAGAAGTCAGGGGTGTATTACACCTACTTTAGCATTTCACCAAATGTCTTTAGTGCACCCACACCATTTATATAATGACTTGCCCCCACTCCCCAACCTGTCCGATGCAGTGTGGCACATGTAGCACAAATTTAGCATTTCCACAAGCAATGCGAAAATAGAAAATAAAAGAAGACTAAAGATGGAAGTGAATGCATATTATGGTGTATGCGACACTTTACACCAGCACCAACCTTCACAACTGCAATCGGCTCAGAGGCATGCAGCGAGGCTCACAGTGCATCTGCATCACCTTAAAGCGCTGGAGAGTAACGTAAGCTTCTTAGTGCTGCAATCGTCATGTTAAAAGAGCCAGCACCAGTAATAGACATATGCATGAATGGTTTCAATGCATTTGACAAAAGCTGCACAGCTTGCAAGCGAAAACAGCGATGTGAAAGGACTGTAAAGTGAGGAGTGATGTGAAAGGGAAGAGATGCGGGAGAGCAGTGCTTTGCATTAGATCATTCTAAAATGAATGAAAGGGCATGACTGCAACTGCAGCTGGGGTCTGATATCCACTGTATTTGATATTATGCAGCAGCTGCAGTCACAGCACATATGCACACCGCTCTGCCTCCAACCACACCTCAATTAAATGGACTACAGCACAAGCATGCTCAATGCAAACGGTGAAGTGCAAATAAAGAACGCCCCTTTATTTACTGAGGCATCAAAAACAGAAAAAGCACAACAAAATTTGGCAAAGACATACAGGAGTTAACAGTAATGACATGCACATGATGTTAACAGGAATAACATGCACAAGATGCAGATTGAACAACAAAGATAATAAAAAGAAAGCAGTCTACTGATCTAAAAAGGGTGTGAATGTGTTCTTAAGCATTTGTGCTATTTTCATCATAAACCACGCACTACAATTAAGCAGCCTTCAATGTGTCTTCACATTATATATATATATATATATATACGAGAGGAAATCACAGTGAAAAACATAACATAAAACATGTTATGTTTTTCACTGTGACTTCCTCTCATATATTTTAACTGATAGCCAGGAATATTCTTTTGAAACTATATATATATAGACACACACACACTGAACTGGGAATGTGGCTCGGTTACGGTTTGAAAACTAGCATTAGCCAAAATGATATGAGCATTCACAAGGCAAAGCGTCATTTGCACTACTGATACTAAGTATGCACAGATGAAAATACACATATACACATGAGGCTTCAAGAAAGGACAAAGTTCAGAACAATGCTACGATGAAGTACAAGAAAATCTTACATGCTGAACAGGTTACTTGACAACGAAAAATTGACAGCAAGCATGCTTTTTACGAGAATACACAAACACGAATAATGCGGGAGATAAAATACATTTGGAGTTAAGGACTTAATGAATTAGGGAACACATATGGATTTAGATACTTAGCCTTTGCACTGAAGCAACACAGCTTTGGAATTATTAATGCTGTTCATTGTACTAAAAGCTAAGTATGTAGTCCCACACACAAGAGAAGGGAAACGGGTCTGCACACCTTAATTTTTCTACGATGAATCCCTGCAAACTAGCTAAAGTTTACGAAGTTGTAAGTTTTATTAATGCTACATTGAGAGAATTTCCTGCATGTTCAATATGAAATTGATATGAAAGGAAAAAAAATAAGAACACAACCAATGCCTTAACTGACATTTTTATTTTATTTAGTTTATGGACAGAGACCACTTGCATTATGAAATGGCAAAAAAGTTTAAATGAATGTGGCAGCAAACACTTGGCCTAAACTTCATGCAGCATAACAAAGTGGAAGTCATGAATCCACCAACTACTTGAAAAAATTGTGAGCACTTTCACCAACAACACTAACAAAAGCTCCCATAAACTAAAAAAATTTAGCGTAGATATTCTGGCTAAGAGTACGAACTAACAATTGTTCACTACCAAAAAATAAAAGTGAGAAAGTTCACTCGCACTGAATACTACATATTTAATCAGCACTAATCCATTAGAGATGAATCAAGAAACAACTCACTCGGGTAATAGTAAAACATCTTTCGAGACGTTGGTGTTCGGATCCGTGGCACAGACACGTGCACCACGAGCCTCGTTCTGCTATGAAAACACAATTGCTTTTTTCTTTCTTTCTTCCATTTGATCACGCGTGAACACATGCATATCACGTCGGTAGATGACCAAGTTGTTGATGAATACGCGCGACGTCAGTACCACCGTCGATGAGCACTGCGTTTCGAGGGCCACACACAGTTCCCGCTATTTTCTACACTCTACTGGAACAGCCGACGAACACAGACGCACATGCCAGCACTGTTCCAGACAGGCTGGGCACAAAAGATCACTGGAGATAACGCACTACAGTAGGGTTTCAATTCGCAGCACGGCAGCATGACAACTGACATCTGCCGCCACGCGAACGGTGCACACGATCACTTCGCGTAATACGGAAAATGCACGCTCTCTGTAGCCACATGCGTATCACTTCCAGGGCAAGCAAGTGATGTCCCGTACCACAATACTAGAACAATAAATGTGCAACATAAATGCACAACATTCACCTCCAACTTCACACGAACGTCTCTTTTACACGCTCAAAGGGAACCTTATAAGCACTACTAGCACATTACACACCATGCATGTTGTAAGTTTACGCACCTTCATTTAATAACGAATGAACCGAATATCCGACCAAGAGAAGCCTGTTTCGAATTTCACTTTTTTTTTTCCCGAATGAGCCTATTTGTAAAAGCAGCTACTTTCCCATCATAGTATTCCAAAAACAAAGTCCACCACAAGAAAACGCTACACTTCTGTCGAAATAAAAGCAACTATATTGTGCTGAATAAAATTATACCGCATTATTTGAATTTCATTTAAGAAATTTCATTAATAATTTTACAAATGAACGGGATTGTTATCCTACTGCGAAACTACAATTGCCCGGTCCTGCTCTTCAGAAGCATGGCGGCCTTCGTAGCATGTCGGCTGCGACCGTGGCTAAGTATGTTGGCGGCTGGGTTTTCAAAAACGGAAGAAATTATTGCAACTCATTGATTTTTGTTCCAGCCCCATCTTTGAGGACTATGGTGCGCGCTCACGTGCCTTGCGTGATGGTCACCGTGGAGGAAACAGCACAAGTGAGTCCACTCTGTTGGAGCTCTTCTGTGGAGTAATTTCGTGGAACTTGATTGACATAAGCTCTTTTTGTATCACAGATACGATCTTATGCCACCCAAAAACACCAGAAGTTAATATTAGCTGCACAAAAACGTAATAGGCAAAGGAAACTTGAAAAACCTCCCGAAAAAGACAAGCTTGCTTGGATGAAGTCAAGGTAAGCGGTTCAATGCTCACTCAGTTCGATATCAGGGCCGCTGCTGCACGATCCAAACTAATCCGGAGCGAGTTACGCGCAGACGTCACTCAAATCGCGATTTGGGAGCCAGACCTCGACGCGGAGTTCGCGATCGTCTTGATCCCAATCGGGCCTGTTCGCGATTAAAAGTGACTGTGTGGCAGCACCTTATCCGGATCGGCCCTGATCGCGATCGACAGTGCGCTTGTGACACTGGTATGAAATATTAAGCTGACAGCACTTTTGTTTGCCCAACGGCTTTGGTAGGCGCAGCATAAGCGTGCCTTGTGTTGAGGCGTGTTTCCATCTTGCGCAGAAAGCTCCTCATCGGACCCCGAAGAGAGACTTACGAAGATCGGCTGAAGGAGCCACCGATGGACGATGTTTTCTTCACGGACAAGTACATGCCAGTTGTGTATCCCGCTGCGGACGCCATAGCCATGCACAGAGAAACACACCACCCAACTGTTTTGGATGATCCGGATGCACTTCTTTATGCCTTCGTAGAGCTCAGTTTGAAGACGAAGAAAAAGGTATGATACATTCTCCAGCACACGTAATGCCATAAGTGAAGACCGACTCTATACGCACGACGTCGTGGGTCTTGGCGGAAGCGTGTATACGCGCGACGCTACTGACGCGCCACTGAGCTTTCTAAGTGAAACGGTCACTGAGCTTTCTAAGTGAAAGCTCAGTGGCCGTTTTAGAGGGGCCTAAACAGGCTTGGGCACATGCAGTGACCAAATGCAGCGTGTAGAGCACACTGCAGCCAAACGTTAGGGTGGTGAGCATTCTGAATAAGATTCAAAGAGGCACCACCCTCCTTACCTGTTTAGACGGCTACTGACACGAAAATTTTCAGTGGTCTTTTTTGTTGTTGTTTTGTTTCCATCAAATGAAAGGCATTGCCCTCAAGAGCCCTGAAAAATGAGTTACAAGATGTTTTTAAAAGCTAGTTTCAGTTCTTACTGCACCCTGACATCTTGGCACGGTCTGAGCTTCTCCTCATCGTGCTCACGCAAGATATTGTGACTTTTCTACAGCTGCTGTGCTCAACTGGTAACGCACAAGGGGCCATTTTGTATCTTTTGGTGACTGACATTATCACAACTGGCCATGCTGGTGCGTGAAATCACCAGAATTGATACTGTATCCAGATGTAATGCTAGTGTTGATATCAGAGGGTGCACCATGCGAAAATTCACTTTAAGGTAAAAATAAAATTGTCTTACCAGCATTTGCTGAGCTTCACACTTGCTCAGAGTCTCTAATATGGCGAAGTAAAATCAACTCCGAAGGTTGGTGTCAGTACATCTAAGGCATTGTCAGCTAGACCTTAATGACTTCAGCATGCTTGTTGGTTAGCCATCATTGAGTAGCGGTTGCATAAACCTCAAGTGAATGTATTGAATGTGTGCTTTGCTTCTGGCTGTAATTGTTGAATTGGACAAATGAAATTAGCTACCAGAAATTGGTGCTTTTTTGAGTAGGCTACATTGCACTGTTTGTGAATGGCAGGTGCCCATAGCTCTGCTTTTGTCATTAGTGAATTATAATTATTATTTATCAAGGATGCATCTATGTATTCTGAACAGCTTTGTATATTCTCTGTGCTCCATGCACAGAGAATATACAAATACGCAAAGCTAGTGAGAGGATGCCATACCAACTCTGAGAACTTGTCGCAGTGTAAATAATGAGGTATTTTTATGTTTGTCATGTGAAGAAAGAAAATGGAAATGATATACTGCTCTAAAGCATAGCATAAGTTGAAAGCTGCTTTAGTTGAGTGCATGAATTGTGGGAATGTAGAAACAAGGAGGTGTTGAGCTCAATTTCTTCAAGACATTGTAGCTCTGCTATTACTTAACCCATACCACATATCGTGTTGAATAAAGCTCTTTAAGAGTGTCAGTGCAGCTACCAGTGTAGAACAGATTGTCATGCTGTGAATAGTTTAGGACCAGCATAACACACAACTCAATTTTGTTGCTCTTCACAGACATGGCTGTAGGCACGAATCACTCATGACAAAAAAGGCTTCTGTCTTTCACACCACCACCCACATCACCTCATGGCTCACTAGATTGGCAGTTAACGACCGCTTTTGCTTAAAACCTTTTGCAGTTTTGTATTGGTGATTCATGGTGATTCCGTCATGGTCACATGGTAATTCATTTCAAATGTGTATAAAAATCTAACTCACTGTGGTTTACTTTCAATGAAGAATCTCCCTCATGGGACATCATTATTTTCATGCAGCAATAAGGAAAATTATCAGCATTAGATGAAACCTGATATTTCTTTTCGCATTGGTGCACCACTTGCGGTCTACACTTTTAGGGATAGCATGAAGTGCATCTCCACACTCTGCATAGTTCCAGTGCAGTCATTGTGGTTGTGCATTGAAAGAAACCTGTGCAGGCACAGTGACTGCTAGAAGTATGACTTCACGACATCTGCAGCATTATTCGGGCAATGTAAATCTGTGCTATGGTGGACAAAACTTCGCTTGCAGGCACTTTACAGAAACAGGATTGTTGCTGCTTTATGTTGTCACACCACATTAAGCAGAGGGTTCCTCACATTGAACCAAATGAATTGTATTGACTCCATCATACTGCTCTTTCTTGAGGGAAAGTATTAGGTGCTTTTTGTGAACTGAAAATAAGGAGAAGGGCCAAATTGTTTATTTTATTTCTAATGGGAAAGTTTGCTGCTATCTATGCGGCCCCGCCACAGTGGTATAATGGGTATGGCGCTCGACTGCTGACCCGAAGGTCATGGGATCGAATCCCGGCCGCGGCGGCTGCATTTTTGATGGAGGCAAAAGTGTTTGAGGCCCGTGTACTTAGATTTAGGTGCACGTTAAAGAACCCCAGGTGGTCGAAATTTCTGGAGCCCTCCACTATGGCGTCCCTCATAATCATATTGTGGTTTTGGGACATTAAACCCCAGATATTATTATGCTATCTATGCAGTTTGTTGGACTCAGAGTAGTAAAACAGGTAACCTTTTAAATGATGTACACTAAGACAGGACTGGCTGCCCTATAACTGTGGCATACTACTGAATGTGAAATTCACTTTAATGCAACACAGACTTGGTGAGCTCGATGTAACAGAACACATGAGGTGAAGCTACACCTGCAGGTATGGCACCTGTGCAGATTTTCTTTGATGCATGGCCTGTCTCGGTGCACCTGTAGCTACAGGCTTGTGTATTCACTTTAAGAGCAGACCAACCTGCATGGAGCATGTGACTTTTTCCAACATTGTGTTAATTATTTTGTTATGTATCTGGCTACATGGTAAAATTTCTTGTGCAAGTAATGTCTGTGTCATCAAATAATTCAGCTTACAAATGGTGCAGTTTGGCTACTTGTGGCAAGTTTGTGTACATCTGCATTGCTTAAAAAGTTGAAGAAAAAATAAATTCAGGGTATAAGCAAAAATAGACCCCTAGCACTGAGCCCTGTTTATCTCTCACACAAACAAAATGCATATGCAAATTATGCTCATCTAAACATCTAGAGTGCTCATTAAAGCTGCTCAAGTGAGCCTTTGGAAACTAATAGCATTCCTCCGAACCTGTATCTTTCTACCAGCTTTCCAAGATGAATATAGAGCTTTGTCTGTTAATCCAAATTTTTTTGCTTTCTTCAGCGAAGCAAATTAGTAGCTAATAAATATTCATTCCTATTTAGCAATGCTTTGTAGACCAGCTGAGAGTTTGTGAAAATGAGCTACAGTGGTGTTTCCACAGCGGATGTCACTGGAACCAACGTTACGACTAACAGTGATGTGATAGCTGCGTCAACCTGCCACGTCCTGCTGCATTTCTGCAGAAATCTCCTAATTTGCGCCAAGCGTGCACCAAGACATCGTTCTTGCAATCTTTCAGAGAAAAAGAAGACGTAACACATTTGTAAACCATATTTAAGTTGACACTGTAATTTCTACTTGTCATTGGAGCATACTGGCAACTGCTGTGTAGTTGAAATAGTTGCTAGACACAGCCCTGCCAAACAATTCAGACTGGCCCATACTGTGTAAATAAAGTTTTCTACTACTACTAGACCATACTGCGAGATTGCATCATTAAAGGGACACTAAACAGCAAAACGATTTTTCTCATATTAGTAAAGATCTCTTTCACGATACCAAAAACACCACGCTTGCTGCGAGAAGAGGCTTAGTAAGCGAGAAAACACGCAAAAATAAAATGCGGGTGGCGACGCCACCTTGGAAGTTTCCGCACCATTCGCCGTGACGTCACAAGTTTTGACGGCGCCTACCAGGGACTACGTAGTCCCTAGGGGGCCATAGACTTAACATACCAAGTTTGGGGTAATTTTGTTGAGCCAATGGCGCCAAAATACAATAAATACACTTTGAAATCTGTGGTGTCACGCGGGGAGATATCGGCACGAAATTTAAAAACGAAACTTTGAACTTGGATTTTCTCCTCTAATAATAAACCTATGATGGTGAAATTAACGACATTAGAGTTGTCTATCTATCTAAACCGATTCATTGTTTCTCTTTAGTGTCCCTTTAAGTTCAGTAATATGGCTTCTAACTGTTGTGGACGAAGCTAGAGAAAAGTAATACAGTGAACTCTCACTTGAGTGAACTTCAAGGGACCCGAAGAAATAGTTCACTTAACTGAAAGTTCACTAAACTGAATATTCACTACAATACGGAACAGCATTGGGCACAGCAGATGTAAAGTGAAAAGTGTGAAATGCAATTTTTTTTTTTAATTCTATAATTTTCATTTGGACTGGCATCCTTAAAGTGCAAGAAGAGACAAAGCTGTCCAGATAGTACGTTTCTGTGCACTGCCTCTGGCACAGCTTGCTGCTGTGACACGAAGTCTCACAACTTTTTGGCATATCCTACAGCCTCGGTTATACAGGATTTGAACCTGCCTCGGCCATTACAACTTCATCGCACTCTTCTTCTTTCGGTTCTGGATGAACTCTGGAAACAATTTCCAAATCTGATAGTTTTATGCAGGTACTGAAGCGCACTTGGCTCGTTTTCGTCTGCCACACAGCCGCTTTGCCTTGGCGGCGCTGCATGCACAAGCGATGTTGCACGCCGCCGTGGATGGTCGATTTGGGGGCGGCTCGCATCGGCTATGCCAGTGCTGCAGAGCGCAAAACTTCATTGAATTGATCTCAAAAATGAGCCCGGGTCCACAGATAAAGTTCGTTCAACTGAAATATTCACTATTCAGAAATTCATTTAACTGAAAGATTTTTGCATAGAGTGCATAGGAAAACCGCTGGGGATTTTCTAAAAGTTCATTATTGTGAAATATTTGTTAAACCGACGTGCATACAAGTGAGAGTTCACTGTAGTTGGTGCATTTACAAGTTTTGGGCGACAGTCTTCTACCTAATTGATTTCATTTATTCTGTGAGCAGTACATGTATGTACTTGAATAGACCATTTTGATGGACCATAGCTTGTTAAAAAAAAAATGTTGAATTATTTGTTGTAACATACTTCCATAAAAGTTTGTGCAGAGTGCTTAATTTTTAAGTCTCACAATACAGTCACCTAACTTTATCAACAATTCCACGTGCTGCAGTGGACTGTGGGATTTCGCTGAGAAAGCATAGTGTCCCAGCATCCTGGTATCGGTTCTGTTTCTCAACCGCAGCAACAGTTCATGTGTGAGAACTTGTCAAAGTTAATTGAATGTGAATTCTCCCAATACCGCAAATTTCATGAAACACAGTTTAGGTTTCGGGCACAAAGGACCAATTATTCAACCCTGTATATTATTAACCGTCCATGAACCAGGATCCTAACAATTCTCTTTATAAGGCACAAAAGCAGGCACTTCACTTCGCAATGAAGGCTTAGATTGTTCTGAAAGCACGAATGTCATCAGAATAATTCTTCAGGATAATAAAAAGAATGAATGGAAATTTTACACAGCTTGTACTTCCAGCACTTTAGCTAAAGCATCAGGGAAAGTCACATTCAATTACAAATATGAAGGGGATTCCGGGAGGAGGAGGTAAAACTTTATTACCAAGGGATTTGGGCACGTACGTCCCAGGCTCCCCGCACGACCCCACTGTGCTGTGCGTTCATGAGTTCATTCCGGGAAAATTCTAGGTGGCCTGAGGTCACAAGACTAAAGAAAGGGCTATCTGCAGAAAAATGAAGAGCAGTAACTTCTTTTCATGTTTTGGGGCATTCTAAGTAAACGTGCATGTATTTGTGCGTAAATCAATTTTTTTAAATATATTCTAACTGCTCCTGCTTAGAGACAAATATTTGCATAAAGGTTGTTGTGTTGATCCAAAGTGATATTTTAGCTGCTCCCGAAGTTGCGCCGAAATTGCTTCGGTCAATCACATCACTGGTCTAAGGCCCTTGTCTTCAACAGGGCAGCAAAGGCATGAACTGAATTTTCTTTGTCGAAACGCTGGCTTCAGTGTTACCAGTGATACCCTTGTCCAACCACTGTTCAACACTTTGTCTCCATGTTCCCATTGTCCTCTGTTTTATTAAGCCTGTCTTTCTGTGTTCGTACTTGGAGTACGACCGCTTCTCTGTTTAACCTAGCTAGTCTTGTATTTTAAGCATGTGTCCATTCTTGTTTGTTTTAGTAAAAGCAACAGGGGTAGTGGCCTTTAGTATGTGGCCTAAGGTAGACTTGTCTGTTGGCTCATGTTCTATTACAACTAAGCAGTAGAAGTTTCTTCATGAGACTTCTTTGTGCAGCATCCAATTGAGTTAGCTTGTTTTTTATATGTAGCAACATGTTGTAACAATTTATTCTGCAAATAGCATTTAGTCGCTGATCCCAGCAATAATGACTAGTACTCAGCAATGTCGAAGGAAGTGAGAAAGGGTGAAAAGGATGAAAACTTAATTAGATCATTACAAAATATGGCCACTGAAAAAACTGTTTAGCTTTATGTTAGCAGGAAAGAGGTAGTGTGTTCATTTTTGTGTGACAGTAGATAAAGTGGTTGCATCTGAAAACATTGCTGTGATGTCATGTTTAGCTGTGTTGCTCATTGCCTCTTACTGTTCTGCTGTAACATACTGGCAGTCTTAGCATGCTTTGTCACATTTTCTTGCCCAGGATAGCATTTCTTTTTTTTTTTTTTTTTTTGAGTTGACACGTAACTACTGCTGGAAAAAGAAATTTTATCTTACAGAAAATATGAACATGTTGATTACACAATCACAATGATATTTCAGATGCATAGTGACATAAACATTGATGTGCGAGCTACATTTTACTGTTTTGCCTTTTAATTTTTAGGTGGTCTGCTAGGTTAGGTGGTCTGCCACAATAGGTGTGATGCTATATGTAGTGGCTTCGAAGCAGAGAAACTACACTAGGGAATGTTCATGAAATGCCACTAACGCGGTCATCTGCTCAAATATATGTGAAATAATGGCTGTACCAGGAGGCAGTAATGTAGAGAGCATGTAATGGCAGTGCTTATCTTTTTTCAGATTCTTATTGAATTCAGTGAGCTTTCTTTTTTCCTTTTAAGACTGTCCATTTTTTATTATATGTTTGTGTTCATTAATGCAGACCAAGTTTCGAGAAGATTTTTCAGGGACTGTGCTCTATAATCATCCATTCTCCATCACCAAGAGAGAGAAGAGAATTATTGCCCTTTGCAAGGTATGCTATAGCCGATTGAGAAATTGGACACTGTGTTTAGACATTGCAATTACTGTCTTGCAGAGCACTGATTTGGCAACTGAGGCACTTGCAGCAGGGGCAGAAGTGGCAGGTGGTGCAACCGTCATCAAAAGGGTAAGAAATAATCAATTGAATTCCTTGAAAGACATTAGAGCATTAATTGCCCCTGAAAGGTAAAACTTGCCTTCCACTGTATTTAATAGTGGAAGGTGAGTGACCGAAATAATATTTCATGAGGCAGAATATGTTAGGCAAGTGTGGTCATATGTAAATTTGTTTAGTGTTTTCCCTTCCTAGTCATGGCGTATCCCACTCACCAGAAATTGAGACCTCCCTTAAAACTTATTTGCAGATACTTGCTGGAGAACTAGACACAAAAGTTTTCGACTATATTTTGGCACATGTGGACATTGTGCAAGATCTGCCTCAGTTAAGAGGCTTACTAAAAACGAAGTTACCAACACTAGCAAACGGTAAGTGCTTTAAAAGTGCCATGAAGCACGCTGCGGCAGGCACGTAGGCAAGGAGGGGGCCTGGCCCCCCCCCCCCCCCCCCGAAATTCGTCCAGCCTTTTATATTCCCGGGCAACTTTTTTTTTCTTTTTGCCTTGAAAAGACTTTCTTTCGAATAATTAGGCCTTGGGCCCCCCCCGAAAAAAAATCCTGACTACGTGCCTGCGCTGCGGGCAAAATATATTGCACCGCTTCGCGTAATTCATGTATGAAATAAAATCAGAAGGGTTTAACCTGCTGTCTAGTCAAATGACAAGTAAAGAAAAGTTTGTTCGTATATTCTTTTGGTGCAAACAACTGCTTGACAGTAGGTGCAACATATTTGTTACACACAAATATATGCAGTCACAAATTTCACTCACACTAAAGCTTGCCGACACAGGTACAAATAGCTGTGTGCCCACTCTTTGGTATAAGCATGTTTTAATGCACCCACTGTGGCAGCATTTTTGGAGATCTTGCTCCTGACTTATCATGAGTTGGTAACAAGTGCCAGCTGTTGTGAACCTGGTTTTCCATAATTAAGGTGAATTAACTCAACAAAAGGACATTGCAAGAAAGAGACAAACTCACATCGTAATGTTATCAGTTTGTTAGCACTAAAAGACCTCTAGATGTATACACCTTATCGAACTCTTACACTATGTATTCACATGATCATGATTAAGACAAGTGACCTGGCTTCTCATTAACTGCAGTTCCTGATCATTGCATGGTCTTGCAGGGAACTGCAGTGCACTAGGACATTAATAGATAAAGCATGGATTGAATGTAAACAAAAGTGATGCCGAAATAAATTTCTCAGGTCTGGAAGTTTTTATGACACTCCTGTTATTACTGCAGGAAAAGCTTTTAGTTACACAATTACTTTTTACAGCAAATTATTTGCATGCATGAGCTCATACGTGCATGCACACCGTCCAAGATGTGTTGGCAATCACTAGGAAGAGGGGAAGTTTTTCTTGTTAAGGCATTCAGCTTGTCTTTTATCCACTTCTTTATTGCTTTGTCAGAAGCTCATGCCAAAAGGCTGCCAACAGTGGGCTATGGAAAGAAGAGTGTAATATGCAAGCATTGCTATCACCACTACCATATCGGAGTGGAACCGATGTGTTGAGGGAATTGTCAAACTAGTAATTGCACATTTAATATCCAATCATATCAACATTTCTTCGGGAGTGTACTCATAAAAAAGTACTGCGCCATTCTGACACATTCCTTAGTTGCCAAAAACGTTTTGTAGCCCCTTTAGGCCATACTGATCAATAAAAAGCTTACCATGATTTGTTGCTGCTCATGTTGTCTAGCAGAAAGCAAATGTCATAAGAGCTGCACAGATTGTGCTGTCTGCTTATACACATACTATGGCTCGTACTCGTAGTACTATGGCAAACAAAAAATAAATTTTCAAGTAAATGCAGCTCTTAGTACATTATCGATAAATGTTAATTTTGATGTTTCTTTGAATGTATTTAAGAAAGAAGCCAAGCAATATTTAATTGACAGTTACTTGTGTTTTGCATGAAACCATTAGTGAAGCCTGAAAGTGCACCTGATTTTGTATCTATGACGTTTTCTGTTATCATTTTTGATGGATTGTACAGGGGAGCCAAGGCCTTCGCCAGGCATTTCAGCCTTTAGCCCAGGCTTCCTCCTTTTATAAAGAAAGAAGATAAAACTTCACTTCACTCTTGCACCCATTTTATTTAGTTCTCATTATCTCTCTCACCAACTGGCTAATTCTGGCTATAATTGAAGTGTGGCTTCATATAAGCCTGTGATGAAGGACAAAAGGAGAGTAAAATGAAGAGGACCACCAGAAAATACAACCACAGGCCCGATTTAAATGCTGCACCTTATGCGAGCCAGTAAGTCATATCATAGACTTCAAAAAAAAAAAAAAAAGATGTTATGGGAGAAGTAATGTGATCCTGTCTGTACACATTCAATAATGAAGGCCAGAATTTCAAGGCATTCAGTCACAGTCTCAATGCTAATCTTTTTTTTTGTGTTTGAGTAGCATTCTCATGGAGTGCACACTGATTGGCTGAAACAGCAAATCTTATTCCTTGGTTGCAATGAAAGCTACCAGAGGCAGCTATCAGAACCAAACCACTTCTTCTGGCAGTTTCTAAAGTGCAGAGTATTGAAAAATATATCTTGCTCTTAATAGCCAAGGTATATCTTGCTCTTAATAGCCAATGCTACCACGATGTGATGACCATATATTGTTGATGTGTTTGCTAGTAGTAGTAGCCATTTTTAATGCTTATTAACATTTTACCTTTATAGTCAAGTCACACAAACATGATGCATGGATGTAGTCTAATTTCAGTTTATTTTATTTTTCACTTTTCTTCGGAAGGAAAAGTCACCAATAACCTGCCTGGCTTGGTGCAAGGCTACTTCAAGGGTGTTGATTTCGCTTCCAAGAGTGATCAGCAAGAGCTAGACTACGGTTTTGTTGAAGTCCCTGTAGGAAAAGTAAGTAGTATGGATGTGCAAATATTCCATATTTCAAATATGAATCGTATAATCCTTGCTATTCAAGTTGTATTTGAAATTAAACGCCTTCAGTCAAATTTCGTCACTCTTTCCATCATGGGGTGTTTCTGTCCGACGTAATAGAGGGGCTATCTTTTTTTGCATTGCCAGTGTACTTGTTTTTGATATTGCCTGGATTGGTCACATTGAAATTCAATTATGAATATCTGAGAATATTGTGCAATTTTCTGGATTTATAAAAAATGGGAATGGCCATAAATTGTGACTGTCTACAGGTGTGTTTTATAAACAAATGCCGTCAGGTTCCTAATAAAACATAAATGAAACATTTTTGTTGAGCAGTCATCTTAAAGTGACTTTACCAGTGGCAGAGTGTTTCTGTCTCACCCTAGAGCTGATCTGAAAAGATGGCAGGTGTCTTATGATCAGAGCTTTCATATATATATATATATATATATATATATATATATATATATATCCAGTTAAAGGACACAACACCCTTTATGAGCATTCACAAGATTGTTCAATGCCAGGCTCACGTAACATAAATCCATGTGCTACTTCCCATCCCCATGGTTGTTGAAGTACCAGTTAGGAAACCTGCATAGGCAATGGCACCCACTTTCCCTCCAGTGTTTTTATTGCTTTAATGTCAATGCATAGGAAAATTTACGGCTACATCAAACAAAAATAGCTGGAAAACTTGATATATCGAACATTGGGCAGTGCAATACGCCCTACGAAGTTGGCTTTTCCTCTCAAGAAGTTTGGCTTTTCCTCGCGGAAGGGGACTTTCCCGCATGCATATAGGATAGAAGCGGTGTGATTAGGAGGGCGCCATGCAGAGCAAGTAGAAACCATTGCTTGCCGTCGCGTGCTTTCCCCCATGATTCCTCGTCGTCACAGCCATAGTATGGGGTCGCATTCACTTCTCAGCTCGTTTTGTTAATGCAGTGGCTGCTATAAAACTGAAGAACCTGGCTGTTCTCCTCAAAGCTGGCGAGAATCAACACAGTTGAATGTAGAGGAAAGTCTGATATCGCCGCTGCATACTAAGTTATGTGAAGAACGCTGAGTACGATATTGAAAAACAACGCCAACACTAGAACCAAGGCAGTCGAGGCTTCCTGCTGTTGATGAGTACGCTCAGCTGCGTTTGAAGATGTCGAGTCCCTGCTTACATCGATACTGTATTTTCTTGCCTACAACCCACACCCTCAACTACAAACCACGGAAAAACAGAAACTGAAAAACTTCCCCGCATATTGCCGTAACTTGCCTTCCTTGCATTATCGTGAAGCACTGCCATGAAGCCCACTTGCCATGAAGCCAACCGTAAATATGGTAAATTGTTTAAAAGTTTTATATCGAATTATACGATACATTGAAATAATTGCCGTTTTTTAGGAAGTTCGATATATCCGGGTTCGACGTATTAACTTTCGGTTTTGTTCCACTTATTCAAATTTTATGTCATGCTTTTCGATTTCAGTCATCTTTTGCATAAATATATATATATATATATATATATATATATATATATTTTATAGTCGCGTCAATTGGAGGTCGAGGCCTTCATCACGTCGAGAATCGGCCTCGCCTCGAAAGGTCGCTGACGTCAGTTTTCCCGACGAGGGCTCAGAGATCGTCCTTGCGGCATCCGACTCCTGTTGCCTGAATAAGATGGTGATCGTGACGTGCAGCCAAGCGATAAAATCTTCAATTTCTGGTGGTCTCTGTCCAAACCGGGGACGGGGTGAATTGGCAGGAAAACCCTGAAGTCCAAGTCAGCGGTACTGGCACTCTCTGTACACGTGACCCGCTTCGCCTCAGTGGTAGCAAAGCGGTCATCGGTCGGGCATGCGCCAGATGTCGGATTTACGCATGATGGGTCGAGTGTCTACAAAATAAGGAACCGCCTGTGCTGACTGAAGTGTGGCATACGTGGCTGCTGCAGGTAGCGGCACTGGTGCAGGTACGGTGTATCCAAATGTGTCGGCATAACTGGCGTGCTGGAAGCTGCTCACTGGAGGTAGTGTCACCGACGACGGGATGGTCTCAAGGTGTCCACATAAGTCACGCATCGAGGTTCACTTGAAGTTGTGAACGCCTGAAGTGGTGCAGCAACCTGAACAGGTGTCTCGCGACGAGGTGCACCGAGTGCATGCTGGACTTCGTCACGTATGATGCTGGCGATGCAGTTAGTGGTAGGCTGCTGCGCCTGATGCGGCTGTTGCAGCTCGTCACGGACAACCGAACGTATAAGCTCGCGAAGTGCTTCCACGTGGGTCGTGAATGATCGTAGCCCGATGGTATAGGCAGCAATCACTTGCCGATCGTACTGGTTCCGCTGCTGCAGATCCTTCTCCATGGCGATGGTTTCAGTGAGGAACTCCGCAACCATCTTAGGTGGACTACGAATGCGTCCACCGAAGAGCTGCTCTTTCACACCTCTCATCAACTGTCACAGCTTCTTGTCTTCCAGCATGTTGGGATTGGCTGGCTCGATTGAGCAGACGAACCATATCCTCCATGTACATAGCCACACTTTCATTAGGCATCTGAATGTGGGACTGGAGGGCCCATTCAGCTCACTCTCGACGATCGGGGCTGGAGTACGTGTCCAAGAGCCTGCAACAGAACTCGCGCCATTATGTTAGGAGGCTGTTGCGGTTCTGGAACCATGTACGAGCACTATCCAGAAAGACAAGTACACATTTCTGAGCTTTGCTTCTTTGGCTCACCCGTTGGAATCCGCTACATGCTCAAACTCAGCCAGCCAGTCTTCCACATCTTCAAAAAGGCTGCCACGGAAGGGACTTGGCACACGCTGTTTGTGTAACGTGTAATAAGCGGGTGCAGCTGCAGCAGCAGGGGTGGCAGCAGTAGCCTCCATACCTGTCAACGTTGTAGTTGTACTGCAATGCACAAACTCTGGAGCCAGTCCCCGAATTCTCCAGCTAGTACGGTGTACTGGCGTAAGTTCCGGTTTCTGGCTGGCATTCCTGCTACTGGAATGGGTCTGTTGCATAGGTGAGAGTACCCCGCACCTCCACCAATAAAATGTCACATTCAAAAGAAAGGCGACATTTACAAGGCGGCGATAAAAGGCACAAGTCCCAAAAGGGGTCTGCACAGCACAGCCAAAAACAAAGGCACTGGAGCGAGAACTACCATGTCTTCTTCTGCCTCTTTCTCGCAGGCAGATTAAGCGCGTGGCAATATATATAAGAAAACAAGCAGGTACACGTACGACAAAGCAATTTTTTTATCCTAACGTTACGGTCGTGGCACGGCCTTTGTCAGAGAATGAGCCACGGCCGAAACGTTAGGCATTAAAGAATTACTTTCTCGTACGTGTACCCTCTTGTTCTCTTGTATGTACTGGACCCACGTAATGTGTGTGTGTGTGTGTGTGTGTGTGTGTGTGTGTGTGTGTGTGTGTGTGTGTGTGTGTGTGTGTGTGTGTGTGTGTGTGTGTGTGTGTGTGTGTGTGTGTGTGTGTGTGTGTGTGTGTGTGTGTGTGTGTGTGTGTGTGTGTGTGAGAGAGAGAGAGAGAGAGAGAGCATTTTGAATCATTGCAAATTAATCAGTTTGTGGTTATGATGAATCTGAATAGAGAAGGAAAATGCCACTGTGTTACATTTGAGATTAAAAAGCCTGCAAAATGTTATTGATATGTCTAGCAATGTCTTTGTAACAAAGCAAACTTGCATTTGCAGTGTTCAGTAGTAGAGTAAAATGCAGTCAGAATGTTGATCGGATAAGGACAAGATGCCCTGAAGATTGCAGCACATTTGGCATTTTTTATGTGAACAGTTTTAATAATCTGTAAATGTGTGGTTTGCTGTCTTTTGATTTTGCTCAATCTGATTTGTTTTTCAATCAGCTCAGCATGCCAACTGAGCATCTCGTAGACAATATCGGGACTCTACTTGTTTGTATTGATGGATTCAAGCCAAAAACAACTGATCCAGGTAATAATCTTTTTGTCTTTCAACACTCTTTGATGCATGTGCCTTTCCAAAGTGTGTGTTTGTTTGACAGTCCATTGGTAGACAGGGCTAGAAAGAAAGGAAGACTACAATTCAGGAGATCGCATGCACACACACACATGTACACCTACATACACTCAAACCTCATTATAACAAAGTCACATCTGCCACGAAAATAACTTTGTTATATCCAAAAATTCGTTATAAACGTTGATTTGTAATACTGTACGTATGACAACACTACTCTTCATTTACTTAGTTATAACCGATAATTCGTTATATCCGTGTTTGTTATGTAGAGGTCTGAGTGTACATATCTTGAGGGAATATGCAGGTGGCACACATTTAAAAGAGATGATTTCTTTACTTGCATTTCGGCCATAACGTTACTAATGTAATGATCCCTTTTCATATCTGTGTATACAGGGTGTCCCAGCTATCTTTAGCCAAGGGTTTAAAATTACTATATTAGAGGCAGGCGAGTGAAATCACTTGCAAATTACTGACAGTCACCTTGCGCACTACGCCCCGCCACGGTGGTCTAGTGGTTATGGCGCTCGGCTCCTGACCCGAAGGTCGCGGGATCGAATCCCGGCCGTGGCGGCTTCATTTTGGATGGAGGCGAAAATGTTTGAAACTCGTGTACTTAGATTTAGGTGCACGTTAAAGAACCCCTGGCGGTCGAAACTTCCGGAGCCCTCCACTACGGCGTCTCTCATAATCATATCATGGTTTTGGGACGTTAAACCACAGATATTATTATTATTACCTTGCGCGCTACAGACAATTTTTTGTTTGGTAATTAACTAATTTGTTAATTAGGATTATTTAATTAAATTGCCCAATATTGACTCTAGGCAAGAAATGCGGCTTGCCAAGTTCGAGAGCGTCTTCAGAAACCCCAACTGCATTATTTGCGATAAAGAAAGTCTCACGTATACCATTTTTTCCAAGCTGCAAAAGAAAGCCCGCGAAATACAAAAAGAACCACGTGACTAGCTCATTCGCCCGCCGCGAGAATGCTGCCCTCAGCCGTGGTTTGAGAGAACGAAATCGGCTGCGGCCGCGACTCGGCGGCTCCGTTGCAGCGGTAGGCCGATAAGTTGACGGTGGTTTCTTGGCCCGTGCTCGCTACAACTTGCACCGTCACGCGCGCCAACTGGCTGACGCGGGCAAAAAAAGCCACCGTCAACTTGTCGGCCTACCGCTGCAACGGAGCCGCCGAGTCGCGGCCGCAGCCGATTTCGTTCTCTCAAACCACGGCTGAGGGCAGCATTCTCGCGGCGGGCGAATGAGCTAGTCACGTGGTTCTTTTTGTATTTCGCGGGCTTTCTATTGCAGCTTGGAAAAAATGGTATACGTGAGACTTTCTTTATCGCAAATAATGAAGTTGGGGTTTCTGAAGACGCTCTCGAACTTTGCAAGCCGCATTTAGCAATTTAATTAGATAATCCTAATTAACAAATTAGTTAATTACCAAACAAAAAATTGTCTGTAGTGCGCAAGGTGACTGTCAGTAATTTGCAAGTGATTTCACTCGTCTGCCTCTAATATTGTATTTTTTAACCCTTGGCTAAAGATAGCTGGGACACCCGGTATATGTTTGTGCATGTATGTTTGTGTTTCCGAGTAAAGCAGTTCCATATTAATTCAGCGGGACCGTGTTGAACTAAAGCTGCTTTGGAACCTAGAGTATTATCACCATAGAGCTCAAACGTGCTGAAAGTGGATTCTTTTCAAATGTCAATTCAAGCTTAAGTGATAACAGTGTTTTCAAGAAATTCAATTCTTGAAAACTTTAATGACCATTCAGTGAGGCAGCACTGGGAGTATACCCGCCGACAGAGAGCACCAGGCATCTAGCGCTCATTATGTCCCACATTTCTAGGCACGGAACCTTAGTTTTTTAGAATAGGGATACACATTGTTTGCTTCGTAGTCATTTGCATGTTGCGAGATAGCTGTGGCAAATTCTAGGTCACACATATGGGTGCATCTAGATGTGCTGAACAGTATACAAGTGAGGGTTTGAAAAAATTACCCTTAAAGATTTTTTTTGGGGAAAAAAATTTGCTTGGATTTTGAAATTTTGCTAAAAGCAGCAACAAGCTAACAAAATGAGTGAGGTTTGGGAGCAGGCTAGCTGATATTCCCATCAGCAGAGTAGGGGTGTTATAGCAGAGCGATGCCTTTTCCGATGCTAATGCTGTTTATTCTTTTCGTGCTTGCTCATTGGCCAGACAGACTGACGGGCACACCGTCAGGCTGACCACTGAGCAAGCGTGAAAAGCATAGCATCAGAAAAGGCATTGCTCTACAATAACACCCTAAGCATCCAAAATTGCAACCAGACAGGGAACACTTGTTCATGTCAGTCCCATGTCCCCTTGTTGCTGCCTCCTTCTAATGTGGAAAGCTTTCGCAGAAGTTCCTTCTTTTCCTTGGCTCTTAGTTTCGACACAAAACTTTATGCTGTCATATTCCAAGGTAACAGGCAATCTGGTTGAAATTCTAGGGTAATAATTTGGTGGTGTTACCTCCAACAATACTTGTTTGTAGACTAGTTGGTTCATACTTGTAAACTCGACTTGCTGCGCAACCAGCAGGAAACTTGCTGTGGTTGCGCAGCAAGTTGAGTTAACCTCCAATATGTTCACTCACTATATTTTGTATCAAACAGAGAAGTTTAACTCTTAAACGTACACTAAAGAAAAGTGTTACGTTGTTTCAGTACATTGCACTTCACAAATTATAAAAAAGCTTTTTTTTTTTGTTCAGAGAAGCGAGACAGAAAAAATACATGAGGATGAAATCCAGGAAGCTCTGAAGTTCAACACACTGGCTCGTCAAGATGTTGTCAAAACTTAAAGTAAAGGCTCAATCTAGCTAGCGTGGCATCAAAATGGCCAGAATACAAGAAACAAAACTTTATTTTGTGACACCACATTTATGCAAAAGTTCTTAGGTTTCAGCAAATATTCAGTTAAGTAATTAAGCAATGAATTCTTCAATTAATATTTGAAATTCTTCGTGTTGCAAAATTAATAAAAATCTTTTTCAAATTTACTTTACCATTGTTAACTTTTTCCTAGTGTGTTGCACAATAGTTTCTACATTATATGTGCCTAAGGGTGCTCATGTGTTTGACCTATAATTTGTAATTATAGGTGAAAAATTGTACACGATTGACTATATATTGTGTTCTCGACCTACTTCCACAAATGTGCAGAGAATGCCCCAGTCCCCTGTTATTTAATAAGGTAAAGGAGTGCAGCTTTCATGGATAGTAGACAAGGATTCCAGGAGCTACCCAAATTTCCTAGCAAATAATAAAGGGCTGTGGGCTACACATTGCAGAATGTCAGTCTTGCCTAAGTAAAACTTTTGAAAACCTGTCCTTACATGGCTGCTCATCTGCTTTTTTTTTTTACTTTTGTATACGGAGAAAGATTAATCCATCATAGCCATTGTAAGTCACTTTCTTATGTCAGGTCCCTTTGTATTATTTCTACTAAAGTGATGAACCAATCACATCAAATGCATACGTTTATGGAATGTACGGGTCATTTACTTTATATTTCTTTAGTGACCGTCGGACGAGGTGGCTTTCAGTGCAAGTTAGTAATTGCACAACTACATAAATGCAGGGTGTGGGAGATATTTCAGGACGTAGCTTTGGGTCGTCACAGTCGTTAACATTTTTATTATATCTCTGTTGGGCTTTATTTGCGTAACTTCATCTTCACTAACTCTTCTGGTGCCCGTCTAGCACATTCCACTATAGCAGCTTCCATCATGACACAGGATATAAAGCCACATATTTACCTTACACGCTGACCACAGCAACTTGACTTGAGACAAGAGTCCATGGCCAATTAATTATGATTTGTGGCCCACGGAACAATTGCTACTAGCAGGTGTATTTCAGGTGGTTGAGCTTCTCCAGCATCTGGAGGCCACGGTGATATGTCCTCATAATGCCCCACCCCCTCATGCCGCATAACTTACCAGCCCTAATTAGGCCTACAGTTTGTACTAGACATGTATAGTACTGAAATGAACCTTGCGCAATCTAACTTCAAAATTTTGATCACAGTGATAGCAGATTTAATTTGTGTACCTACTGAATACACAGTTAACCCGGATGTGCCCCTTTGGGCAAATGGGAAATGTAAGTGTGGTGTCGCACCTTACCAGTTTCGGTTTCGATTGTGTGATGCAGAGCGCCACACAACGGGCATTTCATGTACGAACTCATATGACCAATCTCTGTATATAAACATGAGTCCCCTCCCCAATCCGGCGCGAAGCCGCCCTTCTTGGTTCCGCCGGACGGTACCTCCGGTGGCGATACTACAGTACGCATCGGATTTAACACACTGTTTTCATGCTCTGTGAGTGTACTTTACCAACCACCGTTTAGTTTTTATGTGAATACACCTGAGCATTCAACTATAAGTGCATTACGAGTTAGGAATAGCTATTAAACAAGAATACAGTTGGCTTTGTAGTCTGTACGATCTGTAGGCACTGTCATGGCTGAGTGGATACAAGAAACAGCACGCACTGGATCAAAAATGTTAACTGTTTGGCGCATATGTTTTCCCATATATATAACATTATCAGAAAGTGTTCTCCAAATAGTGACTAAAGTTACACTCCCATTTATTCTAGGTACATTCATCACAAAGGTCGAACTGAAGTGTCCACCAACTACTGAGAAGTTCATAATTGCATGCAGCGAATTTTTGGATCATTATGCAGAGGAAGAGGAAGATGTTGAAGTCAAAGTGGAGCAATAGACACACCAACCTCAAGCAGGACATCACTTCTTGTAGCAATATGTCATAATAAAAAGTCAGTACAGGATGTTTACAGTGGCTCACTTTTGCTGAAGTCGGAAGAAACAGTATTTGTGGAATTCCATAGTGAAGCAAATGAATTGTTTAATGTTAAAAGTAGGGATGGGCGAATAGTGAATCTGAGGTTCGAAGCGAATCCGAAACGAATAGTGATTTGGTCGAATGATTTCGAATCGAATAGTTCGAATAGTATTTGCCGCATATTATTAAAAAAAAAACGCCAGGCCTGCGCTGAAACCGCAGCACAGTCACAGCGAAAGCTGGAAGAGCGGCGTTTCTAGAGCCCGTTGTAAGCTCTCTTGGGGCTACAATACAAGTACGCTAGAAAGGTACCCACTACGCCATAAATCACAATTTTTGTGAAGTTGGGAAGCACCTACTAAGCCATTATTCATCATTCTGCGGAGAAGCGAGGGAGCAGCTACACGTCTGTAAGGCATTATGTGCACTTTGTTGACGCGACGACTGATGACGATGAAGAATTATGGCTCAGCCATTTGTAATGGGTTGGAAGCTTTAAACGGCCCACCAGTTATGTAATTTGCATTGGGTGACGCCCGCTCGCTATTTCCCTCTCCCGTCATGCTGTATAACATACGTTGACGTGGGAGAGAGACGGGGGGGGGGGGGGGGGGGGAATAACTTTACTGAGACCCCGAGGAAATGGATCATGCGCTCATGGGCTTCCTTGCCAACCAATCCAAGTGCACTTGCGAGGAACCCACTACGCTATAAAGGATTGTAATTTTACTGAGACCCCGAGGAAATGGATCTGCGCTTATAGGCTTCCTTGGCAACCAATACAAGTGCACTTGCGAGGAACCCACTACGCTCTAAATCATTCTAATTTTTGAGATGTAGGGCAGCAGGCACTGTGCCATTTTTCGTCATTTTACGGATATCCGTGGTACCTGCTAAACGCATGTAAGTCATTATGCGCACTTTGTTGATGCTGTGCCTGATGACGACGAAGAATTATGGCAGAGATCTTTGTAATGGGTTGGAAGCATTTCACAACCTACTCGTTGCGCAATTCGCATTGTGTGACGCCTCGTTACAGAATTCGCGTTGTGCAACGCTTGGTGCTTATTTTACTCTTCTACCACGCTATATTGCATATGCTAATGTGGTTCCTTCCCGACATGAAGCCTCTATAGGACCTTTTTCCAAAGCAGTTTCAAGCACCGGCATGGCTCAGAGGTTGAATACTGGGCTCCCACGCAAAGGGCCCAGGTTCGAGCCTCGTTCCATCCTGGAATTTTTTTCTTATTTCGTTTTTTTTTTTTTTTTTCTTATTTCAATCGATACTGGTTACGGACACCGGCGGCGGCGGCGGACAACTACGGCGCCAAAAACGGCCGGTGAAATGATCTCATAACAGCTTTCGCTGTAAAAAAAGTGAGCATTTTTGTCATGACCCTTGAACAATATTTTTAAGGGTTGGAACTAGGTATGAGTGAATGTCACTTTTTTGGTTTGAAATGAAGCAGCCTTGAATAGTATCAAGATTCGAATAGGGTGCAAGTTATAAGTGGACGTTACAATCTAAAAATGACTATACTTAGCACATATAAGCCCATATAACACGCTTTTAAACTTAAAAAAAATATAAACATTAAACCTTGAAGTGTGGCTTCGCGGCAGTGCAGATTTCTCCTGGATGGGTCGCTTCAGAGCACAGCAACCAGACGCTGCAGTGAAACCACCTTTACAGGGGGTTATGTGTGGTCAAATGTATACATATATTCGTTCATTTCGAACAATCTAAATTTGTATCGAAGCGAATTCGAATACTGTTATATTCGTTCGAATATTCGAAACGCCCGAATATTCGCCCATCCCTAGTTAAAAAAATTATGGCATTTAACCAGCACACTTTATTCGTTATGCGAAATACGTTATTAAAGGGACACTAAAGGCAAATATTAAGTCGACGTTGATTGTTGAAATAGCGGTCCAGAAACCTCGTAGTGCTACATTTATGCCAAGGAAGTGCTTATTTTGAAATAAAATCACGTTTTAGTGGTCCGCGTCGCGTTAGCGCACTTCAATTCCCCCGCCTGAAATCCGACTTTCATACGTCACTGCTGCCGTGACCAACGTTGCCCGCCTTTACTGCGCGGCCGCCGACACTAGTAGCAGCAGAGCGAAAGTAGCGGGACACACAGCAGCAACAACGGCCATCGAAGCCATCGAAGCTTGCCGCAATCGCCGCAATGGATGTGGACGGAGAACTTGACGAGACATTGGCTCGCGACGCTGGGCGATTCAGCGACTTGAGCCCCGATAAACGCGGTATGCTGCTGAGGGCTCGTAGTGCTGGCGTCGTTGCATGCGGCATTTTGTCGAACTTTCTGTCAGAACGACTTTCACGAGCGCGCAAAACACACGCGGCAGTACGCGATCCCGAAGCTACCACTGAGACGCGACCGCGTGAGCGAAGCAGGGCGCCGGGCGAAGCGCAGTTTAGCGAAAACGGAACCTGTGAACCACGCGCGCCGTTCCCCATGGCAACGCCACAGAGGTCCTTTCTTCCGCGAATCAAACGGAAACGAACAAACAGCATTTTGTTACGTCTTTTGATGCACGGAAGATTCATTTTTATTGCTGCTAGTTTGATTACTAGTGATTTATTGTAGGCAGACTCTTATACGTCATCGGTATCACTTCGAAAATGTCCCACTCGTGGCGCTCATCATGCGATACATTTAGCTTAATTTCTCGGTAAGTAGGGCACTGCTGTTGATAATATTGCCGTTTTAGAAGTTGTCATACATTGAGCTTTCACTCTGACATAAATTGTTATTTGCCTTTAGTGTCCCTTTAATCCAATCACAATAATATCATTTGTAGCTTGGACCAGAATAATTTTTTCTTACTAAATATTCAGGCCAGATTCAAGGTCGTTGTCCAGCAAATTGTCATTGGGGCTTTTTTATTTTCTGGTTTAAATAATATTAGAACCAATCAAGGGCTAAATTTAATTGTGCATCCGAAATTTCCATCACGCCAGCCCCATTACGAGGTACAGCCAGCAAAAAAATTCAAATGGCCTTTACCTCAACGTCCAGGTCAGGTCTAATGCAATATTGAGATGCTGCTGAGGTGCTTTCAGGAAATCTCACCAGCTTCTAGCGACCATCAGCAGCCTCTCTTCAACGTCGCTATTCAGAGCAAGGTCAAGGCCTCAAATTAAATCTTATCCAAGTAAAGTCTGGTATGAAATGTCAAATTTTGTTTCCTATGCATAAAGCACATAAAAATGTTCCACAATTCTGATAAACAAGGCTCAAAGCAGATACAGTTAATTTTACACAACGCTTCATGAAATAGTAGTATGTTTTGGCTATGAAATGTACTATGTCATTGAGCTTTATTTCTTAGGTAAAAGCTTACTCATTTTTTCAGAAATAACGTAACGTACCCAAGTAAAGGTTTGACTTCATCAGGACAATCAGCCTAATTATGCCTATGTTCATCAAAATTGTTGGCCTCACTTTGAATTTCTAGCATGTGCCAGTCTTGCTGCAGCATTACTTACGAGGTTGCGTTTAATTAGCGTTGAGGTAAGGTGACTGGAGAACCTCGTGTTATCCAGCAGAACAAGTTTCTTCATAGATATGTAACACATTGCTTTCTTTCTCACTTATTGGTGTTCTGGGGCTAGCATGTGCAAAGGACCAACTGCATTAACCAACCACAAAGTTCCAACCTGTTTGTGAGTGTAGTGAAGTGGCTCAAAAAGTAAGGGATATTGAATGCAATGGATCTACAAAAGACAGACATGTTGTGGTGCTAAGACAGCAGCAATAAAAAGCTGCAAGTGCAAATAAATTTGATTCTGTGAAGGTAAACTCTGCAGGCTTTGCATTATTCAACTTTCTTTTAAAAGTGAATTTTGTTTACAACAATGAAAACATTAACTGGGTGCAAGTTGAGGCATGGCTGTGCACTACAATTTTACAAGTACTGCCATATAAGGTGGTGATGTGTCTGGGCATTTTCTTCTGCCTTCTCTATTAATTCAACTTGCTGGATAATTAGATCAGTCTTATTGTTCCCATCAACAACAAAGTCAACTGCAATTACAGTCAAACCCAAATAATTGAACTTGCAGGTGATCACAAAATATTTGGATATATCGATATAATTCAGAACATAGAATATGCCTACCTGAAGCTTTGAAAAATCTGCATGTGCAGATCCGGGACAGTTGACGTCAACATGAATGATCAATAAAAAGAAAGAACTACTATAAAATCCTGAGCAAGCCCCCCCCCACCCCCATGGTGAGATAATCGGACAAGGTTTGGAGGGGGGGAGGGCCCTTGCTCGGTCATGGACTAAAATTCAAGATGGCAGAAGAGCCTCTAAAAATAATGCACACCTGTGCTTCTAATAAAATGCTTTATTGAATATGCATGCTTTTACTGTTTTTACTGAACCGGAGGGAATCCTCATGTGAAATTTCATGTGCTATAACAAGGAGGGAAAGATATTCAAATGTTTCGACAATTTGTGACAACTCAGAATGCAACCCTGAGGCACCACCACACTGCAAAAGTACTAAGAAATTGTGCACATATCTAAAGACTCTAGGGACTTGGGTTCCTAGGAACCACTGCGACAGGATTCTGTAACGGAGAACAGGTTGAAAAACAAATGGCTGGAGGCAAGGGGGGGGGCTTTCTCAGCCATTGGCACATATTTCAAATCTTCCAAAAAGGGGAAGGGGGCGCTTGCTCGGGTAGAGGGCGTTTGCTCGGGATATACCGGTAAGTAATAAAAGTCCTCGACCAGCATGTTCAGCCAGCTTCGGCAAAAGAAAAAGAACATTGCGTGGCTAGAGGTGCACGAGCCAGGACATGGAACAGAACACTTCGGTACTTGACGGCATTGGGATGCCTCAGTCACTGCCGCTCCTATTCGGTCTCTCGCCTAAATAAAGCAGCAACGACATCACAAGTTGACAGAATTGGTGACATTATTGTGATGCCATCAATGACATCATTTCAATCATGATGTGAGAACATGACGTCATCATGACATTGTTGCTTGTTCAAAGGTGGGCTGATCCCGGAGGCAGTGAAACAGCAGGTTAGGTGCAGAAACCTTCAGTGGATGGGAGGAACAGCGCGATCAACTGACAATGTCAAAGTAGTGTAATGAGTGTCTTATGATAGCATATGCTTTTGCCTGTGCTCTCCTTAGTGTTGTGAAAAGGAATGACATTTTTGATTCAGTTCTCCAATGATGCACCGAAAACACGAAGTACTTAGTTTAGTTTTCATCAACCTTGTGCAACGTATGCATCAGATTGGGAGTTGCATCTTTGGAGCAGGAGGGTGTCATAGCAAACTGCCACTGAGAGATTTAGTCCTGTGAAACTTGTGCACTGCACTCAGTCACATCAAGGCTAAAAGCTGCAGCTCCCATGTAAAGTGTGAGGTATGCAGCAAGCTCACCACACTGGTCAGGAAGGGTGTCAGAGTGCAATTGTAGTGGTTTCCAAGCCACTAGCTATGGCGTACCTGGCAACAACAGCGCATCAACGAGCTGGTGGCAAGCACCCACCTACTACTGGCCATCGATGCCTCACTATCCAGTGATACCCACAACAGCGGCACCCTTACCCAATGCATGTGGGGAGAAGCTGCCCATGATTACTGCATGCACTATCTCACCTTACAAGCAGACAGAAATGCACAGGCAAAGCCTGTCTCATCACTGCAGACACCTGCAACAAATGTGGTGAAGTGGAAACCCTCAAACACTTGCTCCTCCAGTGTAGTGGTTTCGAGGCACTGCAAGAGAAACTCTTCAAGCTGCTACTGCACACATGGGCTGCCAGCCAAGAGTGCTCCTATGGTCAAATGGTCCTTCTCACATGCAGGAAACGGCGCACAAAACATTGTGTGCACTCCACAAACAGTTCAGCCTCACCATTTGGCTGCTCTACATGACCCACCGGAGTCAGTGTGTGGGGAGTGACAAATTCACTCGAGCAAATCACTTTGCAAGCGAACTGCAAGTAATTCTGACCTGGTTGCTTCATTTTATGTAAATAAATAGTCTTGTATGCTTTTCACTATTACCAACCCCACTGCTGACCACTGTTAAGGTGTCAGCCAGCCAGCCACGCAAAACAGAGTACATTCAGCAGTAAATTTCATTTTTTTTTCCCTTCCATTCCTTCATTCCTTTAATCTTAGTAATTTATGCACCATTTCTCTACATACACAAATTCAACTTGCCTCTACTAACCAGGTAGTATGCTTCACTGCACAGTGGTCTGCGCTCTATATTAGCATTCCCTATTGCATACGGAGGTGCACTGCGGCGAGGTTTATTATTAAAAACCACTATATTATAGGGCACAGCTAAAATCCTTGCTTACCAGAGCCATTTATATTTTGAGACACACCTTGCCGATTTTTCTTGCGTGGCTTGCACAGCCCTTCTGATTCAATGCCCTGTTTATAAGCACCTGCCAAAATAGTGCTGTTTCATCAGCACTAATATTGCAGGGGCACTAATATTACAGGGGCACTGCATTCGGTATATCAAAAGTGGAGGCGAGCAACAATTCAATATGTATACACGTAATACAGTACTATATTTTTTTAGGGGATGTTGCAACTGTTCAATACAGAGAACAACTTATATTTGGGTTCAACTGTATGCTCCTTTTCATATACAGTAGGCAACTCTACAAAGACTCGTCACACTACATGCATTTGCGACAAAAAAAAAAATTGTGATGCATCAAATATGAAGATATCAATATGTGTAATTTATGCAAAATACTCATACTTTTATGTGACAATATATGTAAAGTGTCGTAGATCTGAACCTACTTCGAACTGAACAGATTGAGCACCAAATTTGTATGCCCAAGAGCTACTACACACTGCTTGTGCTTGCAACCAGAACCTATTAGAAACTCAAAGGTTTAAAGTAGGCTTGTGCGAATATTCGAGCACTTCGAATATTTGAACGAATAATACAGTATTCGAATTCGCTTCGAGTCGCATTTAAATTATTGAAAATTTTGAAGTATTCGAAATGAACGAATAGGTGTATATTAGTCCGCTAACCCCCCTGTAAAGGTGGTTTCACTGCAGTGGAGGGGTGCTATACTGTGAATACACCTTTCCAGGCAAAATCCGCAGTGTCCGCTTGTAACTTCCTGTAAAGGTAGCTTCACTGCAGTGGAGGGGTGCTATGCAGTGAATACACCTTTCCAGGAAAAACCCGCACTGTCGCGAAGCCCCACTTTAAGGTTAAATGAACATATTTCCTCACATCTATTCATCATTTATTAAGTTTAAAAACTTGTTATACCGGCTTATATGCTCCAAGTATAGTAAATTTTAAAATGTAACATATTATCATTTGCATTCTACCGAAAGCCAAATTCTGCTACTATTAAAAGTTGCTTCCACTTCCTCTGAACCAAAAAGAATGACATTTGCACATGCCTTGTTACAATTTAAAAAAAATGTTGTGCAGGTTGGTTGGGTCATGACAAATATGCTCATTTTTCTTTACAATATGTGATATACACTATTCGAATTCGATTCGAAATTATTCGACCAAAATCACTATTCGCTTCGAATTCACTTCGAACCTAAAATTTACTATTCGCACAAGCCTAGTTTAAAGGTACCATGGGCGCCCGGAGGGGGATGTAAGGGGGGGGGGGGGCTCAATATGAAGATGTTGAGGTGCTGTTTACATCGTTACTGTATTTTCTTAAATATAACCCACCCCTGAATATAATCCGCACATTCAACTACAAACCGCGGAAAGTAAAAGTTTTAAAAAATCCCCGCCTATTGCGGTGCAGTCGTCTTCCTTGCATTATCGTGAAGCATAGCCATGAAGCAGTCTTGCGCACCATAATTCACACCGACAATGCTGCAAATTCTTGATATATTGTTAAATCGAACCCATTCCAGTTTTTTGCAAGTTCGATATATGCAGGTTCGACTGTATTTCTGTTGTCTTTCTGCCACACAAGAATAAATCATCATCTCGCTTGCTTGCATTTCCATTCTTGAAAACTGCAAGCTCGCTACTTTTCCATCTAGGTTGCTATGTCACGCAGATAGCTGCGCACTGTTCATGACCAAAGTGCACACACGTGGTAATAACCCAAGAAAAGCAAGCAAGATATATGCTTATTGCTGTGTGGCAGGAAAACACCCCAAATATGGCATTTTTGTCAGAGTGTAAGCATCGTGCAATCAACACTTTAAATCCAGCATGATCGATGAAGAATGCCATGCCTGTACTGAAACATTCTTCTAATGGAAGATGCAGGCTTATCACTGGTTTTTACTGCCACTGAGCCAGGAAAATGCTGACAAAAGAGACATAAATATATAACTGATGTATGTCCAACAGGTAACATTCGTGATAAATGAACCAAAAATTTGCTTATCTTGCAGCACTTAAAGAAGCAGTAGAAAAGTCTGTGCACCATTTGTGTTAACTAACAGTGTGGTTTATTGTCATAATAGTTATTCAGCCTTAAGCAAGGCAGTCCTTGGCGCGCACACTTGGTCAGATTTTATGGGACCTGCTGTCGCTGACGATTCGGCCTAGTCAATAATGGTAGGGTGAATTTGAAAGCCAGCAAAATACTGCTGCAGATGTTCCAGAACCATTGTGAAACTGTCTGCACAGCCAATAAGCAGATAGGAAAGGTCTAGAGAAAGAACTGGCTAGTATGCTATGTGTGGAGTGTGCTTTCATTCAAAGCATAGGTGTGAGTCCACGCAGTTGATGAATGAGCTAAGCTAAGTGAAGGTGAGACCAGCTTCACGGTATGTCAAGTAGATCTTCTCAATGGAGTTCACATAGGCAGCTGTACGAAGGTCCAACCCAAGGTTGTACTTCATGGCAGTGCGCATGATTTGCTGCATTAAAACAAGGAACGTGTATGAGCATTCAATACAAATAAGTGAAGGCAAAACTTTCAAAGCAGCATATATAAGCTTTACTATACTGTTTACATATCCTTTAAGGTAGCTCTACACCTATTAAAGTTCTATAAGTGCTGCACACGAAAGGTTTCTTAATACAATTTGAATTCAGCACACAGTATTTAAAGGGACACTAAAGGCAAATAACAATTTCTGTCAGAGTGAAAGCTCAATGTATGACAACGTCTAAAATGGCAGTATTATCAACAGAAGTGCCCTATTTACCGAGAAATTAAGCTAAATGTATCACACAAGCGCCACAAGTGGAACATTTTCGAAGTGATACCGATGACGTATGAGAGTCTGCCTACAATAAATCACTACAATAAAAATGAATCTTCCGTGCATCAAAAGACGTAATAAAATGCTGTTTGTTCGTTTCCGTTTGATTCGCGGAAAAAAGAACCTCTGTGGCGTTGCCATGGGGAACGGCGCGCGTGGTTCACAGGTTCCGTTTTCGCCGAACTGCGCTTGGCCCGGCGCCCTGCTTCGCTCACGCGGTCGCGTCTCAGTGGTAGCTTCGGGATCGCGTACTGCTGCGCGTGTTTTGCGCGCTCGTGAAAGTCGTTCCGACAGAAAGTTCGACAAAATGCCGCATGCATGTGATGTTGCCAGATGCCCGAATGGTGCACGCCGCCGCGCAGTAAGGCGGGCAATGTTGCGCACGGCAACAGTGACGTGTGAAATACCGCTTTCAGGCGAGTGATTTGAAGTGCGCTAACGCGATGTGGACCACTAAAACGTGATTTTATTTCAAAATAAGCACTTCCTTGGCATAAAAGTAGCACTAAGAGGTTTCTGGACCGCTATTTCAACAATCAACGTCGACTTAATATTTGCCTTTAGAGTCCCTTTAAATAAATATATAAATTTCAACAAAGACAATAGCTGTACAATTTCATATAAATACTTAGACACCTGCAAAAGGTAAGATAAGGCACACAAACTGTACTTACTCTGGCTGATCTCTCCATGGTGTAATCCAGACCAGAATGTACGATGTCCTTTTCTGATGCACCCTGTATACACACACACATATATGCACACAACATGAAAAACCATTAATATATTCGGCCTGATGTCAACATAGCCCCTTACTGTTTCTTTAGGAAACAGATCAGTTAGAACCAGTATCACAAGTTATTACAGACTGCTTAATTCAAAGAGAAGTGCAAGTAGAACATGACAAGAAAACCTGCCGAGTCACCAAATCAGTAGTTCCTAGCAATCAGTCTGCAACGGACCAGTCTTCATGGGCCGGTGCAGGCAATTGGAGGAAACAAGGAAATGGGAGGGTGGGGAAGAGCACGCAGATCGGGAGCCGATGGCAGATTGGGGAAGATGAATGCCATGCAAAAGTACTGTACTGCACTTAGGTTGGACACAAACAACACTTAGCCCAGTCTTCCGTACATTTAACGATATATTTTTGGAATAATATGGTATTGCAATGTACAATTTATTTCTTGCATTTTTTTAGCAAATATCATGAAATTCTCTAAATAACGTATTTAACTTATTATAATGTCATGTCCATAGAATACTACGTATTTTTAACCTTAATATAATGAAGAATGTTCATCAGAGATTTCAATATACAGTACTATTTTCACTGCGGCGCAAAGGAAGGTCAAGGGACTAAATTTAAACTTGCTGGTGCCAGTGGTCAAATGGTCGAGTTACACTCTGTTATTATGAATACATTTTTTAAATCGCGCACTGCATGACAGACAGCAGCCACCAAAGTGAAGCAGTGTCTTCTCCGGCAGCAGTAGGGAGGAACATAAATGCCATCCTCCTCATCTGTGGAGAGGTGGAGACAGAGTATACATACAAACCCTGTAATGCATCATTATCAGATAGAACAGAGTGCGCTTTACAACCAACAAAGTTTCATACTCCTTGCCATGCATATCTTGCATCAGCGCCGGATATGCAGTTTTTGTTGCTGCCATGTGTCAAGTGACAAGCACACATGGCCACAGAGGCGCTAGTGCAAAACGCAATGAGCTCTCACTTATCTTGCAAGCGGTCATGATCGTTCACAAAAGAGATGTTGTTAATAAAACTAGTATCTTGCAAATAACCTCATTTGGAGAAAAAAGAAAGTATGTCATGATTTGCACTGTACTGCTTCTTTCAGAATATCAAAAGCCTTGCTCTCCACGATACCGAAGCTATATGGGGACACTGAAGAATAGGAGAAATTCTTTGTGAAAGCAACCGGAACTAATAAGTACTTTTACTGCAGGTGAACGTTTTCAAGTGAGTGCACCGTTCCAACAAGTTTTAAGTAGCCGACCAATTTTTTTGGAGCTGCTCGCTGTTACCCACCAGATTGCTATCAGTTCTAGAAAATTATTTAGGTGTTCTGTGATAAAGTGAACTTGCAAGACTTCTGTAGCAGTGACCGAAATTCGCAACACTGGACCACGTGTTGCTCAATTCTTTGGACATACTGTGCGTGATGTCACAAAACAGGAAACATGGCTATGATGAACAAAAGTGCCATAATTCAGGTTGTCACCTTTTTCTCGTGCAATTTTACATCGAAGCTCCTTTGATTTGTGACGTGCGGAAGTTTTCTATGTTGCATGTTCATCAGACTGAGCGTAAACAAGTGGTTCGGTTTGGTGAACATGATAACATCGACGTCGTACCACTCTGGACAACATTCAAAGTTCAGATGGCAAGCCACGTCAGCATAATGAGTGCGACAGCTTCATTAGGTTACTATAGATTCGCTTCCACACTGCGTTGGTCATGCATCTCTTTTGGTGTTACACAAGATGGCAGCTCTGAAGAGGACTTTGCTCGTGCAATATCAAGTAGTGGCAGCCATATCTCGGCTTCAACAAAATTTTTTTACGCTATTTAAGCTAGCTTTTTTTCATCCTGCCTTATAATTCGAACATTTGTGCAGCGCCATCCTAGGAAAAAGGAATCCATCGGCAACTGTACTTTGCATAAAAGGATGAAATTGAATACATCTAAATGTTAATGTAAAGAAGTAAGCTATCAATTTCACCGACTTTGTTATATCGAGGCTTAACTGTACATCAATAACTATTAAGAAAAGTAGGTCTATGTGAAGCTTATCTGAAAACTGCACATTTCAGACAGTCTCTTAATAGTGCGAAAAGCCAGAGGTTACTCAAGTTACTAATCTGTTTTTCTAAGGCCATGTCAAGTGCACGAAAACGTCCTTATTTTTCATCTACACTTTTTGTGGAATACCGTATATACTCGAATGTAACGAGAATTATTTTTCCAGATTTTTGCTACCTAAAGTCCACCCTCGCGTTACAATCGAATACCAAAATAACTATATCTTCTTCCTAGACGCAACGAAAAGTCATCCCTCGCGTTACAATCGTGTTCGCGCTACAATCGAGTAAATACGGTATGTTCTGGACTGAAGGCCTTAGCATTTCTGAAGCAGCGTGGTGATCCCTCCCTCTAAAACGAACGGCTGCAGGTAGTAGGCTTCACCGTACAGCGGTTCGTTCCGCTATCTGTATTCCTTACTCAGCAAGCAATCAATATTTTGAGACATGCATCTCGCTCATTTTTCCTTCATAGATTACACAGCCCTTCACATTTAATGCACTGTTTGACAGCATCTGCCAAAGTAGTGTCGTGTCGGTGGATGGGAGTGATATACAGGGCGTTTTTTTTTTTTAGACAATACAGGTTTTTAGTAAAAATTTTATGGCAGTAAGGCTCCTGTCGTTTTCGCACATTGACTCTACATCGAGGTGCAACTACTTTGCCTCAGCTGAAATGACACTGTTGTGACTAATTAACAAAAACTTGTTAATTAACTTTTTATTTATTGACTTGAGGGCGATCGTTTATATTAGGAAATTGTAGTGCATGCCAATTTATGGCATACCCCTTTTTTCGAAATCAAAAATGTTGCACCTGATTAGAGATATTCATCGAATTTTAAGGGCGATGACAAAGCTGACGGTGTCCAGCACGCAGGAAATGCAGCCTTTCAGTTACATAAGACCGGAACTGCACGTGACAAGGAAGTGACGAAATTTGAATCAAGGCGCGCCAAAGCAGAACCCAGTCAGGGAAATCGGCAATCATTCTTAAATACACAAGTAGGTAGCTTATTCTTCAGGTGCAATCTGTGATGCTTATCTGTTTCTTTCATAAACTACAAACAGGCACGAAAAACTATTTCACATGTCTGCAAGAAGACGCGCCGCAGTGACTGCTCCAGAGTTTTATGCTTCACAGACAAAGAAAACATTGATATTGTGCTTTTCTTGCACACAGCTCAAAGGAAACAGATAAGGACCAAACACCACACGCACAGGTAAGGCAATCTGCTGGCAAAAGTGAGATGGCTTGCCGCTTTTAGCGCCTTCATTCAAATTTCGTCACTTCCTTGTCGCGGGTATTTCCGGTCTGGCATAACAGAGTCGTCGCGTTTCATGCGCGCCGGGCACAATCAGCTTCAATATCGCCCTTGAAATTCAATGATGAATATCTCGAATTACGTGCAACTTTTGTAATTTCTAAAAAAAATGGGTAGGCCACAAACAGTCATGCACTGCAACTTTCTAATATAAACAACTGCCCTTAAGTGAATAATTAAAAAGTTAATTAGCAAACTTTTGTTAATTAGTCACATCAGTGTCATTTCAGCTGCGGAAAAGTATTTCCACCTCAACGTAGGGTTCATGTGAAAAAACGGCAGGAGCCTTACTGTCATAGAATTTTTATCAAAAATCTGTATTGTCTAAAAAAACACCCTGTATGTATAATGCATACTTTTGCATTACAAGGTGTTGCTAGAACAGTTCGATATAATTTCAAATAATTCTATATATATCTGGGTACAACTGCAATGAAGAAACAAAAGTGCTTTTGATCTTAATGAACTGGTGAAGCAAATTCTGTTCACATATTATGGCTGATGTGAGCAAATGCCCGAAAGTATGTACCTTTTAGAATCATAACAGGTTGGTCGACAGTAAAAACTTGCTTTTAAAGGCATGTCACTAGGATTTTGTTGGGTCTAAGGAGGTTAGATTAAGTACGATCTCTGTGTATATTTGCAATTTGGTGCCTGCCACTTGTAATATACTTAAGTTTACTGCTGGTTAACTTGTAATCTACTATATTGCACTGCAGTTGCCTTGCCCCTGAATATATTTATTTCTATGTATTATGTGATAATAATGCCCCCCCACCCCCCATTCATGTAATATCCTGGGAAGAGGGCTTTTAGGTGTACTTCGAAATTAATAAATAAGCATGCTTACGGAGATCCTCTTCTGGAACGATTCACTCGGCATGATTGGAATGCGGCCACCAGCTTTGCCAAATCTCCTTTCCAAGGACTCTTGTACACTCTCTGCAATACAGTTACATTTTAACAGGGAAGAAAAATAGAAATATTAAAATATGCATATGAGTGCTCAATTAATTATCACAGTAAAACTACAAAAGTTGCCACTTGTGTCATTATAACAATCACTAACTGAGTCTGCGAGTTTATCACGCCTTAAAAGAGGCTACAGCAGCCAGCAACTAACACAAACTGCATCTGGTGTCATGTAGGCAAGCAGGAAACACATCATAAACAAAAGGCAGTAAATAAAGAAAATGCATAATTAGAAATAACATGCCTTAGCAGTTCTTAGAAGGCCTTGGTTTAGACCATGCCAGAAGTGCATTAACAAGAGCAGTACTTGTTTTGCTGACTTTTACTAATATTTTTTTGTTTTTACATATACTTCCACACATACCTTTCTTCATCACTGTCACCCATACTTTTGATTTTGCATGCTTTTGGTTCTTAGTTATTTACATAAGTTGTCAGTTATGCTTACCTTCCAACTTCCTTTTTCTCTCTCTCTCTCTCTCTCTCTTTATTTTGTTTTGATTTACTGCTTTTTTTTACAATGTGCTTCCAGCTTCCCCATGTGATAGATGCAGTTTGCTTTAGTCTCCGACTGACTGTAGCCTCTTTTAGTGCCTGAAAAAATTTAAGCCTCAGGCATTTTTGTGGTGCTGGCAATCTTCCCTGCACTCTGCCTTTTTTCTGCATATGTTTCAGTTTGTCCAATAAACCACGAAGTGTGTGTGTGTCAGTTTCTCATGTTGTTTACGCTACAAGATACAATACAAATTATCCCAGTGTCGCACCTATTCACAAAATGCATGTTTGTTTTTTTTTAAGTTGCAGTCAACTACTGCAAGCTCTCATGTGCTTTTGCACAATGCACTTCAGTGTGCTTGCACCAAAATAGACAACAATTAAGAGGACAATTTAGAGGAGACAAACAGTATAAATAAAAGGCAATTCTCACCAAGGAGGTGATAATTGGACTCCCTTTCATACTTGAAGAGAAGCCTGCCATAACTGACATGATTCAAGTTCTTGAGCCACTCAAAGTAGCTGACCGTCACACCTCCAGCATTGATGTATAAATCGGGAATGACCAGAACGTTGCGTTCCATGAGAATCTTGTCTGCAGCAGGAGTTGTAGGTCCATTTGCTGCTTCAGCAATAATCTGAGAAAGGATGGTGATATCAGTTCATACACGTCACAGCCAAGGATTGAAAAGGACAGCATACTTTTATGTTGACGGTCATACACCACATAATGTTATCTTTCAAGTACTAAAAGAATGTACAATTCAAAGTCCTAAAAAAATGGCAAACAGACCACTAACACAAGGCTGTGCTTGCCTTAGTAGATTTTTTTTTATGCATTTGTTTACTGAACACTTTTTTTTCTTTTTCATTTTTCTGAGTACCTTCATCAAGGACATCATTACACTGAAACAGCTGTTTACAGATTTGTAAGGGCCACTATTCTTGTGGAGAAAGCCACTGCTAATTGACACTGTCTATACCAGTTACAGTTTCTCCAGAAAATGTAAATGTTTGTAAACATTAGATTTAGCTATGCTAGCTTCCCAAGTTATAAATGCTGTATGGACAATGGCAACGCTTACGACTGAGAGGGATAGAATGCTGACCAATAGGACTCAAAACAAGCACAGCTTCAGCAGCAATAAAAGTGTCTTTTTAAACTGCGAGAAATATTTCCAAATTGTGACAGCCTTCTCTAAAGCTCAAAATATGCAGACATGTTTTCTTTGTTTTTCTTATTTTTCATCTTTTTCTTATTGTACATTTATGTGCATCCCAGCTAGGTGTGTTATACGAGGAGGGGTGAGCACACATGAAACAGCAGCACTGTTCAGACAGGCAAACCGACAACACATGAGAATGGAGGTTACTCAAGGGAAATGGAAGGGGAAAAGGGGGAGGACATAGGAAATGTGAGAGCTGAAGGGTCAGGTAAACAATAATGGACAAAAGGCAGCATAGATAACATAATGTGATGATATACATGGCGCAAAGATAGCATCACTAAGTGAAGGCTCTTTGTAATTGAAGAGCCTTCCTGAAATACTCGCTTGTGCTCATAGTCACTTCCATTTCACGATTAGAGCCACCTGCACACACTCCCACTCAGGTTAACTCCAACTCACGTTAACTCCCACTCAATGGCACTTGCATGCATACTCATGTCCGCTCACTCACCCAGACCCATGCATGTATATAGTACGTATTCACATCAGCTCAAATTCAACATCACAGACTTTCTTTCATAGTCATGTTAGTGCGCACTTACTCCTGCTCATACTAGCACCCACTCACACAATTCGTTACAAATGTTCTACCTTATGCCTGTGAAATGAGTATCCAGCAAGTATGAGTCAGGGTATACTCATGAGCAAGGCACGCCAGTATCGTGGATCCTCATGGGCCTTTAGAGGGCCTCGGCTGACCACATTCTTGATGTAAGCCTACAAGCAGCTCGCATATTTATCTCCTGAAGCTTTTGCAAGCACATTAATGAGTGTGCATTAAAAATGAAGAAATTGTTCAAATTTTTTCTTTCTTTCTTTTTTCAGTCAAATTTCATACACATTATGAATGCCAGTGTCATATTCAAACACACTCTTCCCTCTTTCAGCACACTACTACAGTACAAGATATTGAAGGCCCTTGTCCACATTATATCTAGTTACATACACAACCATTTCAAAGCCACAATCACTGAAGCATGTTTATTCCCAGTTGATAAGACCGCTACATCACCATGCAATTTTGTATGAGCATTACTGACAGGTTCTAATAGGTCATTCATTACACACTGTGGTAAGCTAGCCTAATAATTTTATCCTTAAGGTGAAAAAAAGTGTACACTGGTATTATTAGGGAAATTTCCACCACTTAAGCATAATTAAGTTTCTTTTTCATCAATTTCATCACATACAGAAGCAACAACCAAAACCAATATTTTTTTTTCACTTAGTTTCTCTTTAGTTACCATTTTTCCAATGACAGAGCAGAACCAGCACAATAGAATAAAGCATATACAATTGAGATATAGAGGAAAAGTAACCTGGGGCCAGATCTTGCAATACAATACCTATAATTCCTCATTTTTTCCATTAATTGTCACTGACCTGTGGACAGCCACCATTGCTTAACTCAGCCACTGGACACCATAAAGCCCTCCAGCTTACGCTGTTGACTGTGCTGCGCGTTCTGTGCAGGCCTGGCATTTTTTTTTTATTTTGCAGCTATACTTTATACCTTTTTTTTTTCAAAAAAGACACACTTTTGCATAAAAAGTGAAGCGCTGAAAGCAATACAAATGCATGTAACAGCTATAAGAATGCTCACTAGTTTTAGAGGCCTTAATTTTACAGTAGACATTCACATTAAATTAACAAGGATGGTGCCTGCACACACAAGCAAACATGAACACATCTTACTTAATGAACGTGAACACTGGCTTTCACAATACTGGCGTGATGGACAGCACAAGCAGAAGTGAGCAAACATGTTTAATTGCTTCTCCCTTTTTTATGATAACACCAAGTTGCAGCATCAAATACGTGGAGATCCGGGGATGCCAGCAGAGACAGTTACACAAAGTGACTGGCTAGTGATTACGTGAGCCACTGTAGATTACTTGTAAGATAGGGCTCTTGCATCACCTTTTATAAACACTGCTGCTGCCTTACCGCTCAAGGCTACACTGACTTCACTTGCAACCATTTCCCCCCTGCACTGTCTGCTGCACTCCGCTCCCTTGCGTGGGTACATTCACAGTCTCCCCCCACCACAGCCGCGTCACAGCATACCGCCTGTGGGTCGTGATAGGATCTTATCACACTTATAGCACTTAGGATAGGATCTTATCGCACCTCACAGCCAGCATGGCATTTACATGAAAGAAGAGAAACTTCACTGCACACTCCATCACAACTAGTACATTTTGGACAGTGTACTCTATAAATAAACATAGAAATATACTTGACAGTACTGAGCAAGGCCACCCCCTCCCTCAATGTACTATACTAGTCAGGGCAGTAATGGGCAGGAAAAAAAACCTTTTTATGGGGATGAGATTTCAACATTTTACAGGACTGAAATGTTTTATACATGCTTCAGATCCCTTACAATTAATTCTTCAATAGGAAATATAAGCCCTTACCTTGCACTTTAACTTGCTGGCATTGTTCTTCGTGATTATTTTCTCGAGTGCAGCTGGCACAAATATATCACATTCTTCGTAAATCAGGTTCTCACCCTTGTAAGGCTCAGCACCAGGAAAGCCATTGATTGTGCCGTTGTTCTGGACAAAGAACAAGAGCAAAGTGTTAAGTTCGTGCCGTTGAATGCATAGGAAGTTGCTTCAAAGCATGTATTCCTTTGCGACTAACCCGTAACACTACCGATATTACACTACCTAACACTACCGTTATTACTAGAGCTGTGCGAATAGCGAAATCTTGGGTGCGAAGCGAATTCAAATATTGAAGTGTGAGTGCGAATCGAATCGAATATATTTCGAATATCTCTTGAATATTTCTAGAATATTTTTCTAATACTTGGAAGCGAAATTGCAGAAAAAAAGTTAGAGAGGATTCCCAAGCATATTCTTATGAGATAGCAACATGAAAGTGTTTCTTTTCGCTAGGTTGATGAAGCACTGGCGGGGTGGTGTTTCATAGTTGCCTGATCAAGAATGAGGCAATATAGAGGCCGAATTCTATTTATGTACATGATTTGGTGCAACCAAAGTGTTGCCGACAACACTTTACACGTGATAGGCAAAGATGCCATTTCCTCAGCCTCTCCTCCTCTTTCAACTTTTGTGGAAGCCCAACTGATGTGACGGACAAGGGTGTGCTCCCTTCAAGTCCGGAGTTCCAAATCTGCCTCGTAGACGTCGATATATAAGAACATCTGAAATTTTGGATGCTAAAAAGCTTCGGCTTCCGATTTTTCGGACTTCCTGCCCAAATTTAAGGTCCAAAACAGCATTAACTGAGCCCCCACCTCTGCCACATATTTCATCTCCATGTTGGAACCAGCGTTTTCTCGAGTTAGTAGTACATTTGCGACCGTAGCAGAGCTTGAAAGGCAGCTTTGCCGCAATACCGGGATGTGATGAGGTGAAGCATACTGAAAATCTAGGGACCACTTCCAATCGGACGTTGACTGTCTTGGCAAAGTTCGACCGTAACGGAGCTTGAAAGGCAGCTTTGCCGCAATACCGGGGTGTGATGAGGTGAAACATATTGAAACTCTAGGGACCGCTTCCAATCGGACGTTGACTGTCTAGGCAACGTTCGACCGTAACGGCGCTTGAAAGGCAGCTTTGCCGCAATACGAGTGTGTAATGAGGTGAAGCATATTGAAAATTTGAAGGGGTCACTTTCAATCGGACGTTGGCTGTATTTGTTTTTGGGAAGTTCGAATAGTCCGATTCGATTCGCACTGGAATTTTTCTATTCAAATAGCAATCGCTATTCGAAAAATATTCGAAATTTCGAATATTCGCACACCCCTAGTTATTACTACTTCAATGTTCATTTCAACATTCCTTTAAAAATATAATGCATAACTCCTCATCCAAGTGTTAAAAACAGGATTTACATTTTATGAGCACACTTACAGCTGTGAAGGAAGCATGTCAGCATGAATTAGGACAGCATGATGAGAGAAAATAGATGCAATCTTTACATATGAAGAAACTAAGCCAGCAATATGCACTTTTAGACATATACGATTTTCTCCCCGTTAAATCTGGCAAAAAAAGCAGACTCACTTACTGCTACCAAGGATTGGGAATCGATCAGGAAAAAAAGATTATGTCAAAAACTTGTAATAAACCATGTTATAGTAGCGATTTCAATGCTACACAAAAACACTTGCTCGTTGACAGCATTAATGGCTAATCAAAGCAGCTCTCTGGACATTTGACTACACACACTGTTCAATGAGACACTCCAATGTCTTTGTAGGAAGCACTATACTTAGTTGGCATGGAAGTTATGCACAGGTTAGCCAGCAATACTTTCATTAATAGGCACAGCCAACATTTTTACATTTTTTAAGATAATGTCTTCCTAGGCCCCTTCTACTTACTTTCTATAAGACGGTATGACAGCAATAATATCGGACCAAATTCAAATTGTCTCAAGTAGAGGTGTTCCTTTGCTAGACACTTTACAGAGCCCACTTGCATAACCATGGTACAGATTGTGTGAATAAACAAAAAATACTGTGCAACATTCCGATTTTTAAGTGTGCACATACATCTTTTAATTTAGCCTTCTTGTTGAATTCAGTTGAATTTTGTTGCCTGACTTTGTATTACATATCGGATAATGGTGAGAAATCGAACAGGGAATGTTGCTGCATAATGACAAGATAATGACACTTATGTTATATGTTCTATATGTTCATTTGAAGCCACCAACCACATTATGAACTGTAAAAAAAATACAGAATTTATTCAATTCAAAATACTCGCAGATTCTTGCACAAAAACTTTTTACGATGCTGCAATTGAAATTGTGAAGTTCTAAATGTGCCACGAAATAACCTAACAAAATAATACTTTCCTTCACTAGAACACAGGGTTCTGGTAACACTTAATGTAAGGTGCATGTCTTATGGCACCTCTGCTTTAGCTTTCTAAATGCAAGATTGGTACAAGTTGCTACAAACATTCAAGCAAGCTCATATTTGAATGCTAGCAGGACAAGAATGCAACGAGATGAAAGAGCTTCTGCAATAGTCATGATACACACAACTTCTTCCAAAAAAAGCTACCTTCCAGAAAACTTAAGCGCCATCTAGCAGAGGTAAAGGTGCATGCAAAACCAGTAATATTGATCAGGAATGTTTTTGTTTGTCCACTACAAGTTCAGATAGCACATCAGACTGAGATGTATTAGTGCCACATTTTCACAAGCCTTTCTGCACAAAAGTGCTTTAAGTCCTAACATGCTGTCGTCAACAAGTCAGCCATGGCTGTTCAGTTACTCTTAAAATTCCATGGTACCAGTAAAGGTTGCTTGCAATATCACAGAATATATGTCACAAGGTAGAAAATCAGCTCCAAACATACCTCCAAGGCCCTTTACAGAAGGTGTGCAATGTGTTCAGTACTTAAAGGGCACCTCTTCAAGAATCTTTCCTAACAAGAAAATTCTGAACGTGCCTTGTATGGCAATCAAACACTGCTGTGCCACGCCCATGGAGCAAGAATTCTTGAGGAGGCGAAAATGCGCTCGCTCGGGCATCCTAATAAAGTCACGGAATAGGGCACAGCACTGACGCGCCCTCTGTCATGAGAGTCCGCTAGCAGAGAAGGAAAAATGCGCATGTCGCGCTCTCCGACGAAGCTCGCTGCTTCAAGGCCATTCGGCACAGATTCACCGATCGCACTTTACGCCCAAATGGGTGTGTTTCTTGTGCGACCTGGCTCGCTCCAAATTTTTCACTAAATTATTGGGAAAAATGGCGTCACATGCAGGAAAATTACCTGAGTGATATATCTTGTAGAACGCGAAGTCTATAATTTTTTATAACGTGAACTCGATATGTTAGGTACAATTTTTAAGGCAAAAGCCTTATATACCTCATCAACGTGAAAATTGAACGTCGGCGTCCCACGTCATTGGTGTCAACATCAGTGATGCGAAAAATCATCACGTGATGACGTCACCAAATGACGTTATCGTGATGTCACAGATGGCCAATATTTGCGACATCATGACATCATGGGGGTGTCACATGACGTGGCGTCATATGACATATGTCGTCATCGCTTTGCACTGCCTCCGTGATTGGTGGGCCGATCACGGAGGCCGTGCAAAACCAGGCGAGGTGCAGAAAGCTTGCAATACCTTCAATCTTGGAGGTAGTGCAAAATCGCATTCGGTGCAGGAAGCTTTTGCAGGGCGGTAGGGCAGGACAGACACATCAACTAAAGAAAGAGAAGAAGATGGCTTTTGCCTTCAAGTCATCTTAGTCTAATGCATAAGGGACCCTGTGAGCTTTTTCAACGAATGATAGGACTTACTCTACGAGAAGTGCTTCTCGCAAACGTAGTCTAGAGAAGCGAGCTTTCGATCTTTCCTTGGTATGGCATGAACCCCCGCTTCCAACCTCACCGGGTCACTAGGAACTTTGAAGGTAATTACCTACACCTTGCAGGATGCGTACCTACTGTTGCAGTCCGGCACGACACATTTCTGCCCCATTCTGAAGGAGCACTGGTGGAAATCTGCAAAGTGCTCTCCTTTGCTGCGGTGTGAAAAGCGCAGACAATGATCCAGAAGTCAGCGCCGCCGGCGCAACAAGGAAGCCACTGAGCGCGCCAAAGAGACAGAAAGCCTACAAATCGCCAAGGGATGCGCAACAGCTTGTTGCAACTTTCCCTCCCAAGGCCACCTATGCATGCGTGTGCGTAACATGCGAGCGAGGGGCTCATGCATGCGGCAGACGTAGTCTGCTCAGGGGCCGCTACTAGCAGCTCATTTCAAGTGCTGTACGGCCTATAGTTCGGGCAGTATCTATTAGTAACTGCAGCTAAAATATCTGTCACATCTACCAATTGGTGTTACAGACAGAAATCTGCAAAATTTTGCAATGTACGAGGCGGTATCACGATTTTTATGCGTCATGTCCATAGAAAAGCATGTAAATGATGACAAGACACCAGAAGCGTCATCCGTCGTACTGTGGCGAAAACCGCATTTCTTCCGTGACACTATTGTGCCGCCCTCGTGCACTGCCGTTACCTGGAAGATTCTCCTCCTCAAATACTTCTTTCTCCGTGGCCCAACACACCCTATCATGCTGTTCCCCCTTTTCATTGTTTATATAGCACTCTGAGCTCTTCCAACTGTGCTCAGAAAAATGATGCCCCTCCCCCACACTTTGCTCATTACCACACTTAACTTGCATATAAGCATGACCTTGAGAAGGTCACACTGCGGCCTTTTTACTATTCTGCCCTCCTCCTACAATCCTCCCTCTGAAATGTTGTGTAGTATCAGTGGAGAGCAATTTCTTTACAATTAAATGCAGCCACTGCCATACCAGAGATTAAATTTCTTCATTTTTGCTTCTTCTAGGGGTACAACATCAGAGTGACATCTAAGACCTTGTAACTATATTTAAATGTGTATAGATATACATAACACTTTGGAAGAAATTTTCAAATTATGAAATAAAATACATATACAACAGCAATGTGCTAGCTGCTGCAAGTGCAGAATAACATTAGGCTCAGATGCTTATAACAAGAATTTTTAGCCATAAAGCAGGTTTATTTACATTCTTCATGAGGTGTTGCTGATAGCAGGCACTTGAATAATATTAGCCTATTTAATTAGCTAATAAATAGCTTCAATTTTCAGCAACTTCAAGCGGTACATGACCATGGGTGGCCACTGAAACAGAAATACATACTAACCTGGATTCTTATCTTCACAACGTCATGCCCTACACAACACTAATGAAAGTTGTTCTAACACAACTATGCATTCCAAGTGGCTACTCCACATTCCAATGGTGACCCATGATAATGTGCACAGCCCTGAAAAATTTCTCACCATTATGAAAATGCTGTAAACTAAAAGTTTAATGTACACATGTAGAAATTAGGGAGTAAATTAAGAATGTACATACAAGTTGAAAATGCTGCAATGCAGCAGTTTTTGTCATGCACTTTCAAAATATGTGATGTACCTCTCTTTCATAAAACAATTTATCAGTGTTATTAGTCAAGTGTTGAGATGACTGCCATTGATATATGTCACCTGCCCATACATTATGCCAATGTACCGCAGTTACTGGCTACACAGCCATCACTAAACCGAGCCATTAACCCTTCGAGGGTCAAAGACGTACATCTACGTCATCCCAAACAGCCACAAGATGGTCAAAGACGTACATGTACGTCATTGCCTGTCTGTTTAAAACATCCCCTTTTTTGATCATGTCTCTTGCTTAGCATGTGCTGCCACACTTCGGGAATACGTGGAATTTTTTAAATGTCAGCCCATCATGCGAGGCGTTACTTACGAGTTAAGATTCATATGTTGATGAGCGAGCGACATCTCAAAAGCGTGTGCGGCAAGACTATGCTGACTGGATAAAAAGTGGCTTTTCTCTCTCCATGTTTCCACTTATTTTTGCACGTCTATGAACTACACTAGACGTTTATTGCAACGCATAATTTTTTAACAGATGTACAGGTTATTTTTTTAGAATTTCTCTTGCTGTTACGCATGAAAAAACCATGTGCATGTAACAACACAAAAGATTTTTTGTCACTTTACAGTCACTCAAGAAAATTTTAGATAATTTTTTTAATAGATTCGTCTGAAGAATTTACTTCAGCAATAAAAAAATACATATTTTTTTTACGCACTTCGCGAAAAAAATCGACCCTCAAAGGGTTAAAGACATGATAAAATATTCTATTATCATTCATAAATGTTATAACCATAAGAGACCTAGATCAAGTTTGGCTCTTCTGTCAAAACCAGGTTTCTTCAAAAATATCAACTCAAAAACTTGAAGAAACACCCAACTTTTACCATCTAAATTTAGGCAAATACAAAAGTGAGATAAAGGACCAAAAAATACAAATTGCAAATTACAATTAAATCAAACTGACAGTACTGAAGGATATTCCTTACAATTTTCCACTCTTCAATTTCCTTTGGATCAATGCCATTAGGGTTGAAGATTGAGCCATCCACTTCCTGGATGCCAATGCATCGAGCACCAGCTCTTGTTAAGTAGCGCGTGCAATGAAGTCCAACATTTCCAAGGCCCTATAAGAGAGAGTTGCCCTTCTTAAATATTGGGCACGAAGCACACAAGTAAAAAGTGCACTCAAGACTCCTGCTTGCTGACTATTTTGACAACACACTACAGCCAGAGAGGTGTGTTGAGACATTCTTACCTGGACAATAAACGTTTTTCCACCCCAGCCAGGGGTTGTTCCTATCATGCTCATGAAACTTGCTTCATTTATGAAGTTGTCAATACCATGGAAGACTCCCTAAAGTAAAAGAAGGCAAACACAGAAGCAAGTGTTAGAGCACACAGGAGTGCAGACAAAAGAACAAAACCTGACCCTTGTCACCCATATGAATACAACTTACCCGCCCAGTGGCAGACACCCTGCCATGAATACCACCTTGGTTGATGGGTTTACCAGTAATGCAGGCATGCGAGTTTAAGTCCCTGTGTCCTGACAAAGGCAAAAAGTAATAGGACCAACATAAGTTGGCTCAACAAGAGATCAGTCATAAATGTAACACTTAAACATCTTTACCTGAAAATTTAAAACAACTTAGAGAATAAATATTCAAACCTTAATAAATGGCACAATGTTTCAAATTATGTACCAAGACACCAGAATAGGAAATGCAATGCCTTCAAAACATTACCTAAATTAATGATGAGAATGGTGCTGCATACTTACTACAATAACAATAGCAATTATTATTCTGAACTCCAAAAAGCTGGAATACTAAAATAACAGCGCAAGCCAACTTCCCCACTACGCTCGCATGCTTGCAGTGAAGCCGAATTAAGTCATCTTAACGTAAATCGAACAAACTTTTTTTAGTAAACCATACAAGACGCGCTTAAATTTAGACCGATTATGGCCAAAGACTCAAAATCCCAAACAACAGGAGAGTTGTACAAGGTCTAAGCAAAGAAATAGCTGCTGGGTTTGCGCATTCCAAAAATGTGTTGGAGGCTCTGCAGGACGTAGAACTCCAGAAAAATTCTGGTCTCCTGATATGAGCACCTAAATGTAGGCAAGCAAATGCATTTACATTTTTCTCCATCAATATTCTTCTACCTGAGCTCGTATTCAATCCCACAACTCTGCGTATAGATATTAAGTATAATGATTACTACTGAAGTGGTACCAGTACCTACCGATGGTTTGAGAATAGGTGTCTGCAATCCAGCTCATTTCTCTTTCACCAGTTCCCATGTCAGGTGCCGGCACATCAACTCCAGGACCTAAGCGTAGAATGACGCAAGTACAATCATAAAATGGTATGCTTAAGAAGGAGATAGACATCGAGACGTCGTCCGATATGATGGTCTGCAAGCAAGTAGGCCCGTGAGCCATTTATGAGCAGACATATTTCAGCGAAAAAAAAATTTCCTTCTTACTCTTATTTCCACTGTCCCATCTCTAAATTATCTTGCAACAAGAAACTAAAAAATGAAGGAGCTCAAGATTTTGATGGACCATCATCAACCATGCATGCTAAATACACAATGTGTTACATGTTTATTAGGAATAGGAAACCACTTAAAAAACCAACAGGGCGAATGCAAGCACCATACCCTTTTGGATTTAACACATCGAACAATATGCAGGCAACATGCTCCAACAAGACACCAGCTAATGCAAGCTTCACAAACAGGTTGTTTAATTCAACACAACTGCTTTCCAAGCCAAAGTGCACTGTGAAACATGTCTACTGAACTGATCCATTTCATGACAAAGTATAAAACCCACCTAAAAAGCCCTTTTTTGCAAGCTGTAGAGCGAAATTTCGAGTGATTTTCTCAAGCTCAAACTCGCTGAACTCCCTGGGGTTGATCTTCAGTCCTGCTTTGCCACCACCAAAGGGAACATCCACAACGGCACACTTGAAAGTCATCAGGGCAGACAGGGCCTTGACTTCATCTAGGCTCACATCTAAACTGTACCGAATACCTGCAGAGGGGTGAAACACAGAAACAAATTTGTTAGCGGTCAGCCAATAGAAATCAAAAGCAGGAATGCTCTTACACGTTTGCAAAGAAACAGTGAAAACTGCTATATAGCTCGAATAACTCAAAAAATGGTAAATGAGACACTTCATCTGCTTCATTTGTCAAATATTAATCTCAGAACAGTCATTACTCACAATGAAGCAGTGTCGGCTGTTTAAGGATGAAAAATAAAATAAAAATTACACACACACACACACACACACACACACACACACACACACACACACACACACACACACACACACACACACACACACACACACACACACACACACACACACACAAAACAGTTGCATTCACAAATTTAAAAGCACCATCAGAATATCATTGCACATGTACAAAAAGATCTGCCTGCCTTAGCAGTTTAAAAATGATGTGGTCGAAGCAAGAAATACTAACATTTGACAAAAAATACTAATTGTTTCATTGTTCCAGATGCTGACTATTAATTTAAGATATTAAAAAAGCGTGCTCTGTAGAGATGCTGTAAAGATGCATTCGGCTCTAAGGTCACATAAAAAGGATATGCACCATAAACTGAGGAAAACCTTCACAGCGTTTATTTACTAACCATTCACATAATGGAAGGCAATACTGTCATTTCCACTATATCAATAAGTGGACTGTGCTAGTGCGGCTAGGTTCGAATAATCGGGCTGATAACCGATTGGAGATCCTGTTTTGCTTTTTAAAATATAAAATTTACCCTAGGTGTGTATTTATTTGCATCTGAATGCAAATATATTAAATTTATTCATGATGACACAAAAGGTAAAAATGAGCACTTAAAATCTCGAATTTTATGTTAAAATCAAAGAAATTATGCACAAATAACTAAAATCAAGTGGTCATATTAAATTATCAAAGTAAGCTAATGAAAGCTTATTTTTGTTAGTTTTTCTATGCTAACAAAAGTAGAACTACTTTTCACATGTTTGCATGTATTTACCCATAACTTTATGGTTATCCATAACTTTATGAGTAAATACTTGTGAACTGTGCACTTCTGCTGAAGTAATGTGTGGATGTGTGAAAGTTAAACGTCCCACTTCAACCTCAACTACTGCACAAAAAATGAAAGCAAAATTTGACAGCGACTTTTCTTAGTAACAGTGTATACCGGTTTATAACATACACAGCAATGCATGCCGCAGTTTTCTTTTTTGGCAACGACCACGTAGCATACGCCAGTGACCTTGTTAATGACATCGATTGTGGGATCGCCGTCTTATGCCGTGCGTAAAACGTTGCTGCTGTTTGACTGGGATTGAGAGATAAGACTCTACTAATGAAAATCATTTTAAAAAAATATTAGCACCCTGCGGTGAAGGGTATACTCCCTGACCCGCAGGCGCGGTTGAGCGTTCTTAAAAACGGGGACGGAAAAGAAAGAACAAAAAAAAAAACGAACATTTGCTACTCGTTTTCTAAATTAGAAACGTGCGTAGCACATGGCCTGTCAGGTATGAGTGGACCTTGACGACCTAGAGCCAGCGGCGCAACGGGTCATTTGCTGATAAAAACCACAGTTGACCTCCACATGATAACGAAACTTACAAATGAAAGTGTTCGAAGAGTAAAAGCCTCAACGGTAATGGTTTCCCTTATTATTTATATTTAGTTGCGGTACATGTCGCTATACATCGTAGTGCTGTCCCTATGATAGAAAGAAACGAAAGATACACGAACAGAGGCATGGGAGTGCGGCGAGAGGGAACCTTTTTCAGCACCTGCACGGGCCACGCTCTTTGGCTTTCGCAAACGTGCGTGGCATTTTTTCTTGTTTTTTTTTTCCTCGAGTGAATACCACATCGCTCGCCAAATCCAGCTCTAAACAGGTGGCCGAACAGCGGTCCGGGAACTCGTTGGAGCTGGACCAAACGAGTCACGAACGCTGCACGGCCGCCTGCGTATGCGACGGCGTACACGCAGCAACGATCGCACCCACCGGGAAAGGGAAAACGTACCTCCTTTGCAGGGCGTCCGGTGATGACTGTGCTGCGCCCGCCACCCGTTGATCATCACGTATTCCCCATTGTCCCTCTTCAGTGGGAAGGACACCTCGAGTACCGCATGGCAAGGTCCGAGAAGGGCGAGATATCCGCGAACCTTCTTGCGCTTCTCCTCCAGGCTGAGCTTGCCTTTAAACTCCTCCACCAACTTGTCCTCGACGACTTGCCAGCCCCGGTGGTAGAAATACTCGACCATGTGGAAAAACGACGGGTCCTCCGAGTCCTCCACGTACTGAAGATGCTCGGGCATCTTGTGATCCGAGTAACTCCGCCTCTGGTATTGTGAAACCATGGGCGCGATCGCAGACTTCACGTTCTTCCGACATATTCCTGCTTGGCCGTACGCGTTCGCTAGTTGCCTCAAAGTGACTGCTCCGCTCCTCAGCATCTTGAAAAGTGTGTGCTTCCGGTCACTGCAAAACTGAAATCTCTCGCACTAAAAAAAAAAAAGTTGCTACGAAGGTCTAACTCCTCTACCCATACAGATCTACCCACTTTCACTTTTGGGCAGGGCTTGGCAACTGGATACGATTAGCGTGAATCCAAATATATACCTCTACAACAGCACGGCAGCGCCAAAACGACAGACTGCTGAAACTGAACACTACAATTTTTTTCTACTGTGTTTAAAATTTATAGAAATTTCGCAACTGAAGCTAATTTTATGCTGAAGAGATTTTTTACAGTTATTAAATAATACTATGCATTTGTTATTTCTATCAAGAAAGCGCGCGTGACTTGAAGTGCTCACGGAAAAAAACGTTATTCAGAAAAGCAGCTGCGAGGTCAGCGAGGTTGCGGGCCCGGGTTCTGGTCACCCGAGACCCGGGTATTATGCCATGGTTGTATATGTGCGGTGAGGCATAGGCTTTCCTCGGCTGCCCGGGCCTGCTGGATTGCCCACATTTGGTCGTGTAAGAGAAGCTGCTGTGCTTGGACCCATTGCGAGTACAATGCAAACGTTGGTACAATGCAAACTGCTCATCTCTCCACGAATGCATGGAAAACAATACACTTCCCGAGGGCTCCGCCGACGGTAATAGTGCCCTATCGATGCAATATTGTTACGGAGTGATGTGATAATTATATGCTCAGTGCCATAGGTCGGCAAAAAATGTGGAGCTCACTCAGACTCACTCATGGAATATATTTTGTTTGCCCTTAGGGCTCACTCAGACTCACCAAAATTTTCTTCAGTCGGACTCACTCGGACTCAGACTCACTAAAATTTTGCTCAACCGGACTCACACGGACTCAAGCTCAGGTAAATATTGCTCACTCGGACTCACACTCAGACTCACGACTTGATCTGAGTCTGAGTGAGTGGACTCATGAGTCCGTTAGCGTACAATTAGATTTTTTTATCAGGATGTCAACGCACTTAAACACGAATATCTCGCGAAATCGGTACTCTACGATACTCATTTTGATCTCGTACCGTCACATACGAGTTATCAATAATTGCAAGCTAGTAAGGACATTTTTATTCAAAGATGTGACTCACATGAGAAAACTTTATCAAGAACTTCCTTTGAAAAATGTTGCGGGGGGTGGAGGTCAAGGCACGCCTCTCATCAATAAATATTGAGCTGGTGTATGAACGCGCTAGTGTGTTGAAGTATCTGTGATTAGGAGTATCAATCTGAGCCGCCATAAGGCTGATAGTAGGGACCATACTGATAGTAATTCTGGAGTTGAGAAGCTATCACCATAGGTCGGCAAAAAAATTTAGAGCTCACTCAGACTCACTCATGCAATATATTTTGCCCTTAGCTAGGGCTCACTCGGACTCAGACTCACCAAACTTTTCCTCAGCCGGACTCACTCGGAATCAGACTCACTAAAATTTGTCTCAACCGAACTCACTCAAACTCACCAAAGTATGACGCACCCGGACTCACTCAGACTCATGGCTCGATCTGAGTCTGAGTGAGTCGACTCGAGTTTGCCGACCTATGAGTGCCAGTGGCGACGAGTAGTTACACTTGTTGCTTCTCGGCAACTGCAGCCTGCAGCTTATGCAACCGCAATCTTCACCAGGAAATGCATACAGCGAACGCTGCAAGCTTCGTATTTATTTATTTATTTATTTATTTATTTATTTATTTATTTATTGCAGTATCAACTAGACGGGCTCGATCGAACTCGCCTTATCATTCGTCATGTAGTTTTGGTATATTTTGTGCTTTTCTTTACTGAAACGAATACCGTGGTGTGTCTTGCATGAGTAATTCCAGTCTTGGGCCGTAACTAGTTACTAGTAACGCGTTACCGGTAACTAGTTACTTTTTTCAGCAACTTGCAACTTTAACACTGTTACTTTTTTACACAGTAAATGTAACGGGAAATAGCGTTACAGTTACTTGCGCTTTTTATAAAAAAAATTATCCAACAGCAGCACTCGTTAAAGGCCGACGTTAAAAGCTTTCCACTTTTTCGAACTTCCTTATGTTTACCATATTCTCTCCACCATTCAACTTTCCACAATAGGGCTCCCCTCGCAGTTTAGGAGAGGATGTCGCTAAGAGTCTTATCTTCCAGACCGAGGTCGAAGGTTGGTCTTTAAAGGGACACTAAAGGCAAATAACAATTTATGTCAGAGTGAAAGCTCAATGTATGACAACGTCTAAAACAGCAATATTATCAACAGCAGTGCCCTATTTCGCTCTACTTAGCGAGAAATTAAGCTATAGATGTATCGCACGATGAGCGCCACGAGTAGGACATTTTGGAACTGATCGCAATGACGCGAGAGCGTCCGACTACAATTAATGACTAGTAATCATACTAGCTGCAATAAAAAAAAGAACGTTCCGTGCATCAAGAGACGTAATAAAATGCTGCTCGTTCGTTCCTGTTTGATTCATGGAAAAAAGAACCTCTTTGGCGTTGCCATGGGGAATGGCGCGTGTGGTTCAAAGATTCCGTTTTCGCCGAACTGCGCTTCACCCGGCGCCCGGATTCGCTCACGCGGTCGCGTCTCAATGGTAGTTTCGGTATCGCGCGTACTGCCGCGCGCGTTTTTGCACGCTCGTGAAAGTCGCCCTGACAGAAAGTTCGACAGAATGCCGCATACATGTGATGTTGCCGGATGCCCGAATGGTGCACGCCACTGAGTGGTGCGCGCCGCCAGTACATGCCGCCACGCAGTAAAGGCGGGCAACATTGGGCACGGCAACAGTGACGTCAGAAAGGCCGCTTTCAAGCGGGGGATTTGAAGTGCGCTAACGCGATGCGGACCACTAAGACGTTATTTTTTTCAAAATAAGCACTTCCTTGGCACAAAAGTGTCCTTTTAACGCAAGTTCAAGTTTACTTGTAAGCTACATATCGTAAATCAATCCTGTTGCAACTGAACAGCTTGCTAAGTTCACGTCCG